>NC_064920.1:441513961-441816992 GCF_023897955.1 Schistocerca gregaria
AACAAAATCAGAGACAAACACAGCAAAAGCTTCAAAAGTTAGACACAATGGAACAAAATCTTCAAAAGTTAGACGCAATGGAACAAAAGCTTCAAAAGTTAGAGTCAGTGGAAGATACGCTTGAACAAACACGTCAAGATTTAACTACTGAATTACATAAAATCGATTCGAAATGTCAAAAAGTCTGTAATGACATAAAAACACAAATTTGTGAGCATTTCCAACCTATTTTTTCGCGGCATGAAAATGCATTACAGAATCACGAAGCAGCCATAAAAGAACTGCAAACTATTGTTCATGAAAATCATGAGACCTTGCAAGCTAAAATTGACTCAGTTGCATCTATCGATTCGGTTACGCAACTTGCAAAAACTCAAGCGAACTTAAAGGACACAGTAGATACTCTGAAAATTGGTTCAGAAAGACACATGGAGGACATTAGTTCATTATCAGAGAAAGTAGTTGAACTTTCGGATCAGCTAAATAATTTATCTACGAAGGTAGATGATAATCTGAATGACACAAAACTGGTAGTCTTTAATGACACAGAAGAGTTCGAACAAATTAGGAAATTCAAACAAAATCAGAATCAAATTAATACGCAACACCAAAGAGAAATCCGGGAAGTACAAGATCAGCTGACACAGGTAATACAAGAATTACGTATTTCAGAGGACACTCGCACTCCAATACGGGAAGAGGGACATAAAAATACGGAACTGCCACAAAATAATAACACAGGGCACTTTGGAGATTATGAAAGAAATTGGCAAAGTACACCGAATTTTGAGATGGAACCGCCGAAACGACGTAACAATGACCGACATGCGACCCGCCGACACGATGATTTTGACTATAAGCTGTTCATTACGACACGTAAATTCAAAACATTTAAGAATTCTGGCAACGAAATTCATCCAAAAGCGTGGCTTCATCAATTCTCTCATTGTTTTCCTCCCAACTGGTCATTAGAGCACAGATTAGAATTTATGTGTGGCTATTTAGAGAATGAACCAGCTGTAAGAATGCGATCGGTCATTCACGATTGTCACAGTGAAGGAGAATTTTATCATGCCTTCCTCTCAGCATTTTGGTCCCAAGCTACACAAGACCGAGTAAAACATAGCATCATTATGATGAAACATTTCGAACAATCTTAATTTTCTAGTCCTATGAAATATTTTGAAGACATGTTGCATAAGAATCAGTATCTTTCTAACCCATACAGCCCCTCAGAACTCATCCGCATCTGCTTAATCAAATTGCCTGAACATTTACGACACATTATTTTGGTAGGACGTTGCAAAGACGACACTGAAGCTTTTCAGCGACTCTTACAAAAATTGGAAATTGACACTGACAATCGCGGAACGCAAAAACAGAAGCACAACAATTACAGGTCATATCCGTCGCAATTCCGCGCGATGAAAGAAATAACAACTGGACACGACAAGGCTATTCTCACATCACAAATCGTGACCAAAACAGACACCACCCGTATGACAACCACTGGCAGAGTAATAGTTACAGAGAAAGATCGTATTTCCGTAGTAATGAACATGACAGAGACAATCATAGAAACAGACAATATGGCAACCAAAACTATTATTATCACGGGAGGCAGAATAACTTCAGACGCAAGGGTCCACCGCCCAGTGATAATTCAGGGAGAAATTCTCCACCACATGACCGACAAACAAGAAATTACAGGACCTACCGACATGACGACAGACGATATAATCATAATGACAGACCGGAATTCCGTCAGAACTGGTGAGATTCAAACAGGGCAGGGCCTTCTCGTCAAGGTGAATTTGTAGAAGTTAGGTCTCCTAATCCCAATAACGACGCGCGCCAACAAAGAAACAGACAATGACTCGCACCGCAGGCGGCCACCTGCGCCAGCTAGGCTTGAGAAAAGTAACATAGACGCTAACCTTCAGAAAAATTCCAGTATTCTTTACCGATGTATACTGCATCATAATTGCGTTGAAGTTGAAACTCTGCGTACTAGGAAGAGTAAAGGTTTACACCACATTTCACATGTAAAACCGTTTATTGAAAGATAATCTGCTTTTTAACTTTGTCTTTCTCATAAAGCTGTTAACTTCACGTTACTAGTATGCTTTGTCACACTGAGAAACTGTTAACATGCAACAATGTTTTGAAGTTAACTATCCAGTCTAGAACCTAGGGAACATTTTTAAACAGAAATTACGAATGCATTGTTATAGTGAACAGACGACACAGTGTTGTAGTTGTACATTCTTGCTTGTTTGTTGCACGATTACGTAACGACTATCAGGCTTACATACTTAGGACATATACTGTTAATGAGATTTTAATGCAACATTTTGGTTTAGTTGAAAAGACATTCTTTATTTGAATTACTTTCTGTGAAATTAAAGATGACTTAGCATTTGGTTTCTTTGATAGCTACACGATTATATCACGACGCTACTAATGTGTGACACAATTTACATTGTGCTTTTGCGGTGTATCTGTTTTAAATCTGCACAGTTTTTATGTATTATTCTGGAAAGTAAAACATGTTTTAGTAGTAACTTTTGTGGTATAGCTACAAGGAGACAGTCTTTTCCGTAGCACAACAATACGTTACAGCACAGTACTTTCTTCATCATGGCAATAAGCGTAATAACTAAGATATCTATACCCAAAGTATTTCACTTTTGTTTATCATGAGGTCAGTACATTGACTTCTGCAGAACTTAGCTATCGGAGGACGATAACTACGACACATGACGCACAGTTTAGCGCTACAGTACACGTGTTTGAGTGATTAATTTTATACTTACAACATTTATTTTTAAAGATATTTGAAATACAATGATACAAAGGTTTTCCGTGATACATTTCATTCCATTGCTGTAACCTGTAACATCTGAGGATATAATTACATTAATCCTCAGGGGGGTACACGCCTACTTTGTGTATCATGTGTGTGGCAAGCACAAGGAGCCCTAGCTAACATGGTATTTGCTTATACAACTTTACACATCGGTACTGTATTTCTCTAACACATTAATTACACAGCTATCTGATCATTTAACTGGGAGAGACAAACATTCATTTTACTACATCAGTGACAAATGTTTACATAATTACACAGTGGAATAACTTCACACTTACGAAATTGTATTTTGTCTTTACTTTGTGAACTGTTCATATTTTTTCGGAACCATTGTGATAATATGAGAGCTTTGAATGACATGTTTGGTATGGGATCATGATTTTTAAAGTACGTTTGAGGTAGATGACACTATTGAAAAGAGCAGAGAATATTTTTTAGGTTTAGAAGTTATTGCAGAAAGCTACGATGATTTTGAGATTTAGCTGAGTTTTTATGATGTTATTATGACGATGAGAATGTGTATTATGCTGTTGCGGTATCTTTATGATCAATAAGCTGATGGTATAAGAGTTATTTGATTATACTACTTATCTGTTATGATGGAATATTGAAGAAGTGTCGACGAATAAGGTAAGAAATAATGAGTGGAGGTTCGGGACTCTGGTTTGTGAAAAAGGTTGTTGGAAACCAAGAATCGTACTTTAAGAGTTATGAAATGTATGTAAATGCGTCAATGTATTACAATGCCGATGAAATTTTTTTGGACACTGTTATATTTATAGGATTTTGTTTCTACAGATTTGTAACGCAAATTCTTGACCTGTGAAATATTTTTATATGAGACTGCCACTGTGGCGGAAACTGGTGTCGTAAATATTTCGATAAGACAGTTAAGTGACCACCTGCACGTAATGCGTCGTGGGCACCCAGCTGGCGACAACCACCTGACAAAAAGAAAGCCATTAGTGTGTGCCTTTCAGAGACACAGGTAAAAAAAAAGAGGCCATTATCCTCGCTATTCACATTCATTCCTTTGCAGAAAGCATCGCAAATACGACACGCCCAAACTTGAAAACATATGATTACACTGTGGAGCTCTTAATTTATGATATTTACTGAAATGAAATGATGAGAAACATTTCACGTCTATTGCCTTGCTAGTTGGAGGATTGTTTACTGCATTATGAAATGCCTTATGCTAGCGAATGACGTTTCAGCTTTTGCTTTGATCCCTTCAATTTAAGTTCCTTTCTCATTCATTATGGACTGAACACTAACTGTGGTGCCACTAACAGCCTTTACATATGACCAGAATTTGTGTTCTTTGAAAGATCACTTGCCAGTATTCTGAATGACGTTTCACGCTTGCTTTGCATATTTTGTTGAATATCTAGTTTCTAGCTGCCCTGCAGCATTGGTTAAAGTAAAATTTTATAGATGTACTGATATAAATATTTTATGCCTACAGACCCAGTAAAGAATAACTTCGTGATATACTTCCAAAAAAATGAGGGAGCACAAAAATACATTGCCCTTCACAGGAACTGCATACATAATTTTCTTTTCAAGTACTTGGTAATTTATTTCATTGAATAAGTAGTGGTGCACCATTTTAATTACATAGACATTAAGATGTGAATATACATTTCCCTTATCTGTGTTGTTGTCTTCAGTGTACTATTTTTTCTGCTTGTGGGTTTGTCATGTTTAGATATAAGTTATTACATTTATTGCTACTTGCTTAGCTTACCTGCACCTTTTTTTCATTGCTGTTTGTATTAATTGTTTTGTGCTGCTGCATTGCCTCGTCCCTTAGTTAAGCATCTGAGCTCAGTAGATTTAAGTTAGCTTAAGAGGGGGTAGCCTATATAAGAGAATGAGTTGCGATGGATTTGAAGAAATACACTGAGAAGTTATATGAGAAAAGTACAGAAAGCAGGTATAGATAGGACTTTTTGGAAATAATGAAGAATGAAGGGAGATCTCCGAGAAGTAAAGAAAGTTTTGTTTGCAAAATACTGCAGTAAAACAAACCCTGCCCTTTCCTTTTGTTATTCCACTATGTGTTTGTGTACCCTTGTGTATTTATGTTCTTCCTGTCTTTATATGTTTATCTGATAAGACTTATGTTGCAGAATTTTTCTAATACTAAGCTACATTCACTAGGATGAGGAATACTGTTATCCTCAAATATAATTTCCATTAATAACAGGTTATTTACTTTGTAAATATGTTTACACATTATTTATTCTGTTTTGTTCTAATGTTCATGTGTGAAGTTGATGTTTCAGAAGTTATTCTGATTTTTATGTATGTACTTACGTCGTAATTTTTGTAACACTGATGTATTTGCTATTTCGATTCTTTTGTAAAGCCTGTACTACTACAAATGTTATCTGTATTGTTATGTTATTTAATGATATATTTTGTACCTTTGTTATTGTATTCTTATGTTATAAAATTGTAATTGACACCACTTCATCAAATTAAGTAACTTGTAAGTTACATTTCACTGCACACGTTTCTGTTGGTCATAGTATATGGATAATATGTGAGAAGTAGGGACTGTTAGTGTTTGCACATGTGTTGATAATTCAACAAGGGACTTGTTAACAGCATTGCTGGTTCTAAGGAGAATTCCAGAAACTTTGTGCGTGCACAAGTGGTGGTTGATGGACTTGCTATATTCTCTGCAAGACTCTTCAATGGTGATTGTGCACCTGCACAGTCGCAACAGATGGCTGCTGGCTATCTCTACAAGGACTCAAGTGGGTCTACACCTTTGATGACTCACCAATACCATTATTTCTACAAGGACTGCAGTGGGTCTACACCTCTGGTGGCCCACCAATACCGTAATCCCTACCAGGACTTGAATAGGTCTACTCTGTGTTGAACTACCTACAAATATTCTTCAAAACTTCGACTGACTCTGCTGTGGGTTTCCTCTGTTGTGGCCCATTACCTGTCTGCATGTCAAGAGTCAGCACTGTCTTTCTGTTGGAAGGACAAAACTACTACTTCAAGACTGCATGGAAATCCACTACTTCTGTGTGCATTTTCTTTTACTACTCAGACTTTGAGAAAAACACTGCAATTTTACTTTGATGAATGATCGGGACTGTCTTTATGGACTGAGAGAAAATTTTAGCTTTTGACCAACATTGTATCGATAAGTGTTATTGTAATTATGAAATAAATTTTCAGATCTGTATTGGCCACTGCCCAAAACAATTTGTAAATTTTTTGTGGGGAGCTTGGGGGCTATGTAAGTAGGCTGTTTAGGTTTTTTATTGGTAACTCCACGTAGCGCTCTGTATGAAAAATCACTGGCTATGCTGTGTGCAGTCAGTGGCTGGGTGGCATTGTTGCATACTCGCCATTGTAGCGTTGGGCAGCTGGGTGCTAACAGCGCGTAGCGTTGCGCAGTTGGAGGTGAGCCGCCAGCAGTGGTGGACGTGGGGAAAGAGATGGCGGAGTTTTGAAATTTGTAAGACTGGATGTCATGAACTGATATATATATATTATGACTATTAAGGTAAATACATTGTTTCTTCTCTATTAAAATCTTTCATTTGCTAACTATACCTATCAGTAGTTAGTGCCTTCAGTAGTTTGAATCGTTTATTTAGCTGGCAGTAGTGGCGCTCGCTGTATTGCAGTAGTTCGAGTAACCAAGATTTTTGGGAGGTAAGTGATATGTGAAACGTATAGGTTAATGTTAGTCAGGGCTATTCTTTTGTAGGGATTTTTGAGTCAGATTGCGTTGCGCTAAAAATATTGAGTGTCAGTTTAAGCACAGTCTTGTAATAATTTTTCAAAGGGGACGTTTCATACGACATATGTAGAAGTAAGGTAATATGTGGCCCACAGAAATTTGTTGGGACTCATGCTGCTCATGTTGTACATTAATGACCTTACAGTCAATGTTAATAGTGATCTCATATTTTTCGCAGATGATGACATTGCATAGAACAGAGCAACGCTGTACAAATATTCAGTCAGATCTTGTAAGTTTTCAAATTGGTGCAACTATTGGGAACTACCTCTAAATGTGCGGAAATGCAATATTCTGCACTTCACACTAAAGGCTCAGTCATAGTTAAAAGTAGGTACAAGACTTGGTAGGGGATATTGAACGGATACAAAAAACGGCAGCACGAATGGTCTCTGGTTTATTCGACCAGTGGGGGAGAGTACGAAGATACTGAAAGAACCGAATGTTATCAAATACTTGGAAGAGGGACGCGAACTATTCCGAGAAAGCTTGCTTAGAAAGTTTCAAGAACTAAAGACAAGATTTGAACTAATTACCGCGCGCACGGAGGCGTTTACGCGATCATTCTTCCCGTGCTCCGTACGTGGATAGAACGGGAAGAAACCTTAATAACTGTTACAATTGGATATACTATGCACTTCACAGTGGTTCGCCGAGTATGGATGTAGGCTAAAACTCTCAACTAACTTGTAGCGGGAAAAATAGATACTGCGTATATGGGAACGCAGGCTTTCTCGCGGAATTTCGTTGAGGAAGACCTTTTCGGGATATTTGTCGTGCAGCAGCGTCATCTTGCAACAACGTTTCAAAGAGTTTCCTACTCACATCTTCGCCAGTAGATGATGAATAAGAAACTCATTGAAGTTTTTCTGTAAGACGATGCCACAACTCGGCTCATATGACTAACGAACATGCTGCAAGCGGTTTCCATTGCAAAAACAACTGTAGGCAACGCAACGGATTTTGCTTGCAGCATTGGTCGTTGACCTGCTGGTCGAAACCGTTAGGGCATTGTGAAATGCTCGTGTGAGTGATCGAAAAAAAATTATAAGAAATAAGAGACTATTGGTGCCTAATAACGTACGAGTACTATTTTAAAATAACAGTTTTAATCGGCCACCTCCTTGTATGAATTACACTTCTGTAGAAACCTCGCAATAAATCTGTTAGCATCTGTTTTTTCGTAATCCATATAACTATCTCCCTCTCTCTCTTTGTGTGTGTGTGTGTGTGTGTATGTGTATGTGTGTGTGTGTGTGTGTGTGTGTGTGTCAAAGTGGAACCATTCCTGCGTGATATCCTTAGATCGGGCATGGACGAACTTCGCAGAGTTTGCCCCGCGGACGTCTTTACATCATCCCGTCCTCAAAACATGTAGTGAATCTATTTCTCTAAATTATTTATTTAATCTTTGTTAACAAGTCCCCCAGCAGCGATTAATGCTATCAAAATAGGTTGTAACGCATTCCACAAAACCATGTCTTCATTAAAAGATCTTTTTCTGAACGATTGTTTGCTGTTCGTCCACAGTTTTGCAACAAACATGAGCTAAACACGAACCTGTTATTGTATGCTCCTGACACCTCTGACGCAGTAGTGTTTCGCCCTTATCTCACAACACCAGACCGGAGCACTAACACAAATACCAAGTAGGCGCAGAGGCAACTAGGATGCCGCAAAGGAGCACAAAATTGATGCCTGTTACCAAAAGATACCACCATAGTCTACAACATGGGCAGGCAACATTTCCCCAAGCAGGCTCATTCCTACTACGGTCCGGGTACATGCCAGTCGGGTTCCCAAGCAACGTGGTGTTGCCGATAGCACTCCCCAAGCGAGGACGCTGCCTTCCAGCTACGTTCGGCCAACATGCAGCACACACACGTCCTCAATCAACACGGGTATGTACGTTCAATGTCTGGCGAAAACAACGCTTCAGCAGTTCCGTTGATAGCTTATGCTTGTGTGGAAGTTCGCAGTTCTCTTGCTCAGTTCTGTTATCTTTCAGATGCAATGTAAATGATGACAGCAAAAAGAAGAAAACGAATAGACAGCAGGATTTTTTAAGATGTCGTGATTAAGCAGCTCTCAGCTTAATGGTTGCACAGCATAATCTCAAGCAGAATTTCAACTAAACATTTTGTTCAAAAATGTTCAAATGTGTGTGAATTACTATGGGACCAAGCTGCAGAGGTAATCGGTCCCTTGACTTACACACTACTTAAACTAACTTACGCTCAGAGCAACACACACACACCCATGCCCGAGGGAGGACTCGAAACTCCGGCGGGAGGGACCGCGCAATCATTAACTTGGCGCCTAAACCACGCGGCTTAACATTTTGTATGCTGTAGTAAACTTCCGAAGACGCAAGGATGCAACAGTCATGTCAAATGATGATTCAGTTAAAAAAGTAAATAGATTTTTTTTTTATTAACTGAACCCTCCAATAACACTTCACAAACTGACACCTCTCAAACTAACCTTAATCTTGGGCAACGGTAGAAATCAGTATGTAACTACAAATAAGATGTAGCCATAAGATGGAAGACTTATTTTTATTATTTAACTGAAATAAGTGTCTGACAGACACGGCAACAAAAAAGGAAATAAATGTTGCTTTTGTGGCAAAGTGAAACATTAATATATTAAAGCACTGAACTAGAGTTCAGTGAACATCCTCGCCAAGTAAGGATTCAAATATGTATTATTTTCATGAATACTCATATAATGCAACTCTACAAGAAGACATAAATTGTGTAATGAAATTTCAGGGATAAGCTTCTACTTAACAAATACTTTTTTTTTCATTAGTCCATTAAATACTTAACTCATATTTTTCTGTAACATTCCAGACACACAGGTCTATCAATATTCACACACTTTTGTGCAGTGTTGCTGTTGCTCTGGTGAAGACAAATGTTTTACTTATTCTGTCTTTCCAATTTGTCATTCTTCACCATCTTTTGTTCTTCTTCTATCTTCGTTGAGTCCTTTCCAAGTATGTTATGAATTATTGTCTTCAAATTTCTTCTCAAATTTGAGATACGTAGAACATTTTCAAGATGAGATCACACATTACATTTACAGACAGTTCTTTGATGAATCTGTACCTGGAGACACTTTTACTTTTTCTAAAGCCGAAGTAGAGAATGCACCTGTCAAATATACTGATGTTGATTAATGCAAGAAACTCTGATAGAGACCAACTGCTATATTTTCTATTATACGCGTAGTTTGCACATTTTTAGTCCAGTGTTTATACTGTACTTAGTGCTGTCGTTGACAGACATAACTTCAGGGGTCACTTCATCCACTCCTTTTGAGAAATGCGTACCGGCTAGTAGTATCATTTCTTTGTTCTTTCGTGAGGGTGCTGACAACTTAGTAATTTCATCACTGAATCCATAAAGAGAAGAGGCAACAGTCCTATTCTTCGAAGGCAGGAATTCAACTGGAATTTCTGGTTTATTTCTTCAGTGTACCTACGTGTGTTAACGTCTTGCTCTGAAGTTGAAGTTGTCTAACCAGTTCTACCTCTACATCTCCATCCACAATCCGCGAACTGCCCTACGGTGCTTGGCGGAGGGTACCCAGTACCGCTACTAGTCATTTCAGTTCATGTTCCACTCGCAAATAGAGCGAGAGAAAAACCACTATCTATATGCCTCCCTATATGCCCTAACTTCTTTGTATCATCGTGGTCCTTTCGCGCAATGTATATTGGCGGCAGTAGAATCGTTTGGCGGTCAGATTAAACTGCCGGTTCTCTAAATATTCTCAATAATGTTTCTCGAAGAGAACGTCGCCTTCCCTACAGGGATTACCATTTGAGTTCCCGAAGCATCTTCGAAATACTTGAGTGTTATTCGAAACTACCGGTAACAAATCTAGCAACCTGCCTCTGAACTGCTTTGATGTCTTCCTTTTATCCGACCTGTTGCGGATCCCAAACGCTCGAGCACTATTCAAGAATAGGTTGCACTAGAGTCCTGTACGCCGTCTCCTTTGCAGATGAACCACACTTCCAAAATTTTCCAGTAAACCTTAGTCGACAGTTCGCCGTCCCTACCACAATCCTCACATGCTTGTTCCATTTCATATCACTTTGCAACGTTACGCCCAATATTTAATCGACGTTGACTGTGTCAAGCAGAACACTACTAACAATGTATTCGTACATTGTCTGTCTGCCAGATCTTTTATGTATACAGAAAATAGTAGCGTCCTGTCTCACTTTCCTATGGCACCCTTGTCTCTGACGAACACTCGCCGTCGAGGACAACGTACTGGGCTCTTCTATTTAAAAAGCTTCGAGCCACTCACGTATGTAGGAGACTTTTCCTTACGGTGGTAACTTCGTTAACAGTGTCAAATACATTCCTTAAATCTAGAAATATGGAACCTGCCTGTTGCCCTTCATCCATAGTTCTCAGTACATCATGTTAGAAAAGAGCAAGCTCAATTTCGCACCAACGATGCTTTCTAAAATCGTGCTGATTCGTGGACATCCTTCTCGGATACAAGAAAATTTGTTATATTCTACCAGAGAACATGTTCAAGGATTCTGCAGCAAACCTATGGTAGGGATATTGGTCTGTAATTTTGCGGGTCCGTTCGTTTACACTTCTTGTTTAAAGGTATCACCTGCACTTTTTCCAGTCGCTTGGAACATTGCGCTGGGACATACTTCCGATCAATTCAAGCTAAATAAGGGGCCAATGGCGTACTCTTTGAAAAACCGAACTGGAATGCTATACGGATCTGGTGACTTACGTCTTTTCAACCCTTCTTTCACACCAGCGTTAATTATTACTGTGTCGTCCATACCTGAGTCTGTTCGATGGTCAAACGACAGTATGTTTTCACGATTCTGCCGCGTGAATAATTTCTTAAACGCGAAATTTAAAACTTTGTCTTTCGTTTTCTTTCTTTAACTGCCACACCAGATTGGTGAACGAGTGACTGGGTAGCAGTCTTAGATCCGCTTAGCGGTAATACCTAGGACCAGAATTTTCTCGAGTCCTTGGCCAGATCTTTTACTAAGGTATGACGGTGGTAGCTGTATGGTTCGCTCATAGATCTTTTCGCATACTCATGAAACTTATTAACCTTTGAACCGTGAGTGCAGCAGCCATCGCTTTCTCAGAGCCTCATACAGAGGAAAACCAGTTGTCATCCGTTGCATTTCTAATACTGTTTACAACTGGCTGATCTAATCGAAGAACTGACTGTGTAGGAACGCAGACATTGCTCAGTGCAGCGCCCTGAGATCCCTTGCCACTGTACATATAGACACTGTATAAGTATGTTGTGCTGGCATCTGTTAGACACAAGATTTTTGTTCTATATTTGGCAGTCTCTTTGGGCAAATACACTTTGAGGCCACGTCTGCCACGAACTGGTACGAGCATTTATCTACCTAAGTATATTGTCCAAGGGAGTGCACTTTTTGACTATTACTGATGAATTTGGAAAAATATCCGTAAATTTGCGCTAATTTGTCTTCCTTCTTCCGTATTTCTCTTGTTTCAGGGTCGCCAAATCGCAAACAAAGTAACAGGATTTGGAACTGGTTTAGTGACATTGCGGTGATATAGTCTTTCCACGTCAGGAAACAGTGGTAGTATATCTTCTTGCCCAGACTTACAGATAGAAGCTAGCATACAATGCACCATAAGCGCTTTTATTTCATAAAGATCAGTAGATTTGTAGTTACTTTGTTCCCCTAAAAAACAAAGCAATATTTTTGTGCTTTTATCAGTTTCCTTAGTAAGAAACTTATACCTATCCCATCTACCAATTTATCATAATGGGGGAAGGCACTTATCTTTTGATAAAATTCAGTTTCTTATAGTCAGTGTTCGCGTATACGGAACTATTTTCAGTAGAACCAGTTTGCTTTTGTTCTACAACATTACATTTATAGCTAACCTGTTTACGGCTTACAAGGCCATGTTCAGACATGTCATTTATTATTATAATGTTGTTCTACCAAGAACCGACGGAAGATTCTGTTAATATTTTCAATACCTTTGTGGGAACCATTTTTGTGAACATTCCACATCTGCCCCTGCTAATGAAGTCCGAGACCTGTAATGTAAGTTTTTTTATAATAATAATAATAAGCGACCCTGACAGTACAAAAAAATTCTGAAAACAAATATGGGACGCATGACATCCTAGAGACAGTATCTCAGTCTTCACTAAATATGTCTAGTATACAAAATGAAACAATCAGTTCCCCTGTTCTGGATCGCCACTTACACAGGAACTATGTAGGTCTTGTAAACAACACGATCAAAGCCACCACCCACAGGACTAAACAACACCCTGTACACGAATCACACGAACGCGAAATATACAAACAAAACCGTCGCAATTCTCTGCTAAACACATTCGACCCCCGAACATTCACTATTAGAGCGACACGCGGCAAAAGTCGAACATATGTAACGTCTGAGCATTAGTAGCTGCACATCTCTCTTTGAATGTTTCGCTTAATGCGTTCATTCGCTTTGTTGTTGTACAGTGACAAAATAAGGAAAAATAAGGTCACAATATCTGATAACTTGGTAATAAGAAGAAACAGGTAATTATACCACATGTGTGATTGTTGCTTAGCTCTCAAATTCTTTGGCTTCGCCAACTCACAGCCAAACTGTCATCTCTTTTCAACCTAACGCATAGACCTCGGGTTACCCCACAGGTAACTTTGTCCCTGCAACAACGGTTTCCGAGTCTGGGGAAGGACTATCATACACTAGCCGAAGAGCTTAAAAATTTAACAAAGTAATGTTAACTTTCCTTATCCTTCGCGGTGACGTTGCTATACAGGCTGAAGATGGGAAGATCCACTATCGAAGACGTTTGTTAGCTGACACTGGGAAGAGAGACGCCCGATTTTTTTTTATGCCTACCTGGAGTCGTTATCCTATTCGGCACTATGATGAGTATCTTCTATGAAATTTTTAAGAAATAACATCTCCTATATGCTTTTTGACTCGTATTCACCGGTAACAGCAATACTCATAGTACGGCCAAAAGGCTTCACTAATACACAACACCGTTTGAATATAAAGCCGTCTCCATATACGTCACTTAACCCAGCTCTCACTAGACCGCTTAATTATAAGTGTATCACTTACTAAACATTGGGCTCAGATCCTGCGCGAAAGCTCGAAGTGTACTGCGCTTCGGTAAACAGTATGAAGCGCGTACCAGGTTCACCACTAGGCTGGCGAATACGGCAACTCTTTGAAGAGTCGCCATACGTATTTATCACGCTATTTTTTTCTAATTATTATTATAATTATTATTATTCCTTTTTGCTACCATCCGGAGTGGGGCAGCTTACTCTAAGTGGATACGCTTCTCCTTTACTCATCGCGATATGTTTGCTGTGAAGCTACCTTCTCGTTTCGATGGTGCTTCAGTTTCATGGAATAAGTGTGTAAACCCTCAGCTAAGTTAGTTCGTCACTCTCCCAGTAAGATACACAGATTTATAATGACGCTAATCAAATTATGTTTTTAGAATACACCAGTTCTGATATTTTGTATTTGACAAAATTCGCTGCTCCCTTTAAAATCCGCAGTGCTGCGATCTTGCCGTTTAAGGAGAAACTGGTATAGATTACGTAAAGTTACACTTACTGCTAACCAATATTCAACGGATGAATGCGTATCACCTTAAATATACAAAAAAGCGCCCCCAAAGAATGTCTTGTGTCTAGCAATGACGGGAGGACAGAACCACGTTGTGCTGCGGCGGAATAGCAAAAAATGGTTCAAATGACTCTTAGCACTAAGGGACTTAACATCTGATGTCATCAGTCCCCTAGAACTTAGTACTACTTAAACCTAACTAACCCAAGGTATCACATACATCCATGCCGGAGGCAGGATTCGAACCTGCGCGGTTCCAGACTGAAGCGCCTAGAACCGCTCGAACACCACGGCCGGCGCGGAATAGCATATTGAAACTGGACAGTGAAACTTTTCATTGCCTGTATTAGAATTCCTAACAGACATGACAGAAATATAGAAGAAATGAAGATATCTCAACATACAGGATGATTCGTGTAGATATGCAAATGTTTTAATATGTTATTCTATAAGTAAAAGGGAAGAATATATGGTCCTCAAATGTTTATTTACGGAGTTATGGCTAATAACAGATTTTGCCAGAAATTTAGCAACTCCGCTAATATGAAGCCATAGCAAACCTGTACGAGGTTAGAGTAAAGCACGATTTCCATTTTATTTTGTTGTTATTGGTCTCGTGAATCTAATAAAACATGTCCCAACCGCGTATCTGCAGTAGTTTTCCATAACACCCAGACAAGCGAAGATTATTATACAAATAAATTCGTTTACTTTCCATTAAGAATGTAGAAACGTTTATGTCATTGTTGGCAACTGTTAGTGAGTTGTTTCAGTTGTTTCCTAGCCTTGAAACGATTTAGTTTTCTGTGTTGTTCAGTGAAAGAACATAACAGTGCATTCAAGTGAAACCACATAGTAACTATTGTAGTTTGTAGATTAGTTATGAAATAGGGATGCCTTTCAAATTTACGACAGAGGAATACGGCGATATGGTGTTTATTTGTGGTAAATGTGACTGTAATGCTACGACTGCAGTTAACGAATATCGCGTACGTTATCAAACCCGGATTCCAAATGCACGAACCATCAGTGGAGTATTTGGAATGTAACGGGAGACAGGTTCTCTGCGTAGTGTTCTAAACCAGTACGAGTGCTCAATACGTGTAGACGACGATGAGGATATTATGGATGCTGTTCAACGTAACCCGGATACAAGTACATCCACTTGGAGTTGTGCAACTGGTGAAATACTTATCGGCAGTTACACAAATACACTTTATTTATTGATGAGGCACAGTTTGTTCAAGGTGGTATAAACAATTTACATAACAAGCACGTATGATCTGAAGCAAATCTACATGCAACAGTGCAACCCAATTTCCAGCAGCGATTTAGCATAAATGTGTGGACCACTCATTTTCCTTCAAGAAGAAATGTCCGCTTGCTCGAAAGCGTTCCACGTGCTACGCGATTGCCAATGTATTTTCAACATGACGGCGCGCCTCCACATTTCACCAACACCGTTACTACACATTTAAGAGAACATTTTCCCCAGAAGTGGATTGGTCGTGGTGCAACACGTCTGTGGCCACCCAGATCACCCTATTTAACACCAATGAATTTTTGTGTATGGGGATGGATGAAGGACATAGTTTACGAGCACAAAGTCAATACACGTGAGGCACTACTTGCTCCGCATTATGAATGCAATAGACGAAATTAAGAGCAACCCTGTGAAACTGAAACGGGAAACAAAATCTGTACATGACACTTGCAGCTAAATGTATTGCGCTCGATGGAGACCTTTTTGAACATTTGTTGTGAATGTATAGTGAAATTGTATTCCGTAACACTGAGCTTTTTTCCTTCCGGTTTAATAAGAATTCGCGTGTGCTATGGTAATAATAAAAGCAGATTATCTGACTCATTCATACAGTTTCAGTTAACGTTTTTACCGTCATTTATCCAAAATTAGACTCTCTACAACTTCTGTTGAAAATTTTGTGCAATTGCCTGGAATTTAAAAAACTAATTGGGCCAAGTAGTTAAAAAATTAATTTTTTTTACGAAAATACTTGTTTGTTTCTCTGGATGTTCTGGAAAACTACTGCAGATAACACCCCTGGAGATGTTTTATAAGATTCACCAGATCAATAGCAACAAAATAAATGGAAATAGTGCTTTACTTTAACCACAGTTTTGCGATGGCTTCGTATTAGCGAAGTTACTAAATTTCAGACAAAATCCTTTATTAACCTAAACTCCGTAACTAAACATTTGTGGACCTATGTTTATAAGATTTTTTTCTGTAGTGTAACTTAGGAATAAAATATCTGCACATCTTCGTGAATCAACCTGTATAAGGCAGCATTTTACGTCCCCTGCCTATAGTTGTTATCGTTCAACAAAACTGAGTATGCCGGGTGAATAAACATTCAGCTCGCTGGTCGTATGATCTGTGAGCAACATTGCTGTCTTGCTTTTCAGAGTGTGTCCATGGACGACTTGATTTAAATTCTGATATAATGACACTAGAGTGGCCGAGCGATTCTAGGCGCTACAGTCTAGAACCACGCGACCGCTACGGTCGCAGCTTCGAATCCTGCTCGGGCGTGGACGTGTGTGATGTCCTTAGGTTAGTTAGGTTTAAGTAGTTCTACGTTCTAGGGGACTGATGACCTCAGCAGTTAAGTCCCATAGTGCTCAGAGCCATTTGAACTATTTTTTAATGGCACTATTACTTAAGAAGCAATTTTATGAATCTAAGTGAATTCAACAAAACGTTGTCGTCGTTTTAAGTGCGTGCATGTACCTGTAAACCTGATTTCTGACAGAGTGAATATCTTGGTATCCATCATAATGCGTTTCTTCCGACGTCTCGTTTGAAAGACGTTGATAATTTCTAAATGATTACCCCTGGATATGGAATGAAGACTCTGTTTTTTTCTCTTTCTCTCTCTTTCAGAAACTTTCAGAGAGCTATGCTAATTCAATTTATCAAGTCGGCTTTCGTAAACAGATTACTTCCCTAAGCTCTCTCTCTTTCCCAGCGCTTATCCCGTAGTACGCGGTTCAGTGTTTTCTTGATAGGACTGATTCTCTATTGTACCCTTGTGGCCGGTTTCCCTTCCTGTCGCCAAATGATCATTTAACGTAATGGAGGGGATCGTGAGCAATATCTGTCTGCAAATCATTCTGTGGGTTGTCGTCCTCCAGCTGTTTGTGTATGGTACTTTCTGAGGCGGAGACTGGGGACCAACCCGGCATTTTCCTAAATGATCGTGGAAAACCACTCAAAGGCTGTACGCTGTGCCAGACCAGCGGACGTTCATTCACCGCGCGGCTTCAATCCGCGTCTGGCCCATCTCTCTGTTTATAAACTAGCACGCGAATCTAATGTAAACTAGCGATTTTATTAATTTTCTAAATGACTTGCAGCTTGATTTAAAAATGCCGTGAAATAACGAATGCGTTTTCAATAAGATATAGCTTTAGCTTACGTATCGCAAGATATCTATTAAAGTGCCTTACACCACTTCCAGTAAACCCCTATCCCGGATTTCTTAAAGAATCCAATCCCATGCATACATCGTAGTATACCCCGAACAGCTACGTAAATTTGCAGGCACATTTAGTTTTGTATGTGGATATTGTCTACAAAGTATGTTGCCGGAGTTAGTAGTAAAGAAGTAATAAATTAAAACGAAATGTCTCATACTGCAGTTTTACTGCATCAACCGCTAAAACGAAGTTAAACGACAAATGTTTTTTCCTCTCATCATTTCGTGAAGAAGAAGGGGGGGGTGGGGTGTCAACGAGGAAAAGTTTCGTAAGGTTTTGAAATTATGTGTAAAGTTTGTTGAAAGTCGCGAAGTGTTCTCATTTTCAAATACTGAACTGGATGGATACAGTATGAGCAATTTGCGCCACGTGAGTTACCACAGGTACAATACAATACTTGAAATTGACAGTCACTCCGTGTAGAACAAGTTAGAACAAGTACTCAGCGACATGGGCTACTTCAGTATCATTCTTTATAAAGGACTACCGATTTATTAAACGGGTTGGAAAAGCATACGACTTTTACAGCAGAGTTAAAAGCATTTTTTATTGAGAAAGGTTTCCACAAAGTGAGTTGTTAGCTTACAGGAATACTACGTTCTCATTTTATGATTGATTCTTTTAACTGGGGTACCATCTATGCTGTGTTTGCCTTTGCAGTAGAATGTTTCTGCTGGTGGTTTTCAGTTTCCACTGTTTAAGATGCAGTTAAACACACCTCCTCAGAGAACTCGTCTGGTGCTAGATTAATTGTGACGACTATAGTTTCGGCAGGTGTTCGTGTGAGTGTGTGTTCTGCTTTTCAGCCGTGTTACGTAATGTGTTACTGTGTTTTTAATTTTTCAGAGGTGCTTTATATCAAAGTTTCATGTTATAGTTATATAACTGATTTATTTCTAGTGCATGTTGTACTTTTCAGCAGTGTTACGTGTTTTCATTTTTCCATTGTTGTTTTTAGTATCAAAAATTCATGTTCTACTTGCATCATTGATTTACTTCTTGAGCATGATGCAGTCGCAATGTATGATTTGTGTCCAATCACGTAACGAGAAGGGCGGCTATGCCAGTCATCATGCACTGGACTTGCATTAGGGAGGAGTGGGGTTTATTACGTGTCCGGACATCCTGACTTGATTTTTCCGTGGTTTTCCCAAATTGCTAAGGTGAATGCCGGGCTGGTTACTTTGTTAGGCCATGGCCAACTTCCTGTCCTAACCTCGCTTAGTCCTACACTACCTTGGATGTTTTATATATGTTTGTATTATTTCTGGAATGCATCTGCCATGTCCGATACTGTTGTATTGAATGGTCTATGTGTGGTGTTACCGCCAGACACCACACTTACTAGGTGGTAACCTTTAAATCGGCTGCGGTCCGTTAGTATACGTCGGACCCGCGTGTCGCCACTATCAGTGATTACAAACCTAGCGCCGCCACATGGCAGGTCTAGAGAGAGTTCCTAGCACTCGCCCAAGTTGTACAGCCGACTTTGCTAGCGATGGTTCACTGAGTAAATACGCTCTCATTTGCCGAGACGATAGTTAGCATAGCCTTCAGCTACGTGATTTGCTACGACCTAGCAGGGCGCCATTATCTGTTACTATTGATACTGTGAGTCATGTAATGTCAAGAGCGACGTTCGTCATTAATGGATTAAAGTTAAGTATTCCACCATCTACGTCCGTTTTTCTCAGTTCTAATTCCCTTGCCATGTTCCAGACCTCGCACCAGCCTGCGTGAGCTAAAACGCGTGCATTTCGGCCTCCTTTAGTAACCCTGTGTTGGCTCTCCCGCCAACCACAACACTATGAATGAATATAAATAAAAGAAATACATAAAAATACGCTGCCTCAAGACATAAACGCAGTTTGAAACTGTAATACTTGATTCATTACCTTAAACCATTAACATTAGATTATAGCTCTTAATAAGTAGATTATTACATCATTTTCAGTTTTCAAATTTATGACAGTATGACATATTGAAAATCGAATTTTTGTTGACCCTGTAGCTGGAATCATGCTGCAAATTACCCGTTCAGTAATACAGATTCGATGCACCACATCATTTGCAAGTGAGGTGAGGAGGGGAGAGGGGGAGGGGGGAATCCATTATTCTTTAACAAACTATCCCAATGTGAACAATAATTATTTTCGTTTGTCTTGATGTCAGTGATTTGTGAAACTTTCATAGCGGTACCATATGTAGATTATTTCCTCTAAAAGCATGTTATTGGAGGAACAATGAGCTTCTTTATTCACTGCATACTTATCGTTCCGCTGTGAATGTTTTAACAAAATGAGCTCAAAACAAATATCCAGATTGCCAAGCACTCCATGATTCTTGTCTTGCAGAATAGACAATCAAATAGAATTTCTTGAAATAAATTTCAACTGAACGGGAATGTCATTGATTCACATGACAATTTCATAAATGCTGTGTAAAACCAATCCACACCAGGGCTCAATGTTACACGTGGCACGTATTGCGGGTCTAAAGTGATATAAGGTTTGAATCCAAATGGGATTCTCTAAAACTGTTGCCAACATTACAAATGTGAATGTGTTCTCGGAGAGTTTGCCCACTCGTCTCTCTGGCACGTTGTCAGTATTGTTGTCTGGCGTGGTTGTACTTTACATTTTTCTATAAGTGGACAATTGAAACTAATTGAAGACTTTCAAATGAACAACTACATGTTGGACATCGCACGTATCGAATACAGAAACCGCGACAAACGAAAACAGGCATTAAAATGTTGTTGGAAAAGTTCGGGGTTAATAACGAAAATGTAAAAAATTCACACAGTTTCGATGGAAACACAAGAAATTGGAGGAAAGTAGGAAAACTGGGACTTTCCCTAAAACCTTCCTGGTTCAGATATGAATTTTTGGTGTTTCTCCTTCCTGACAAACAGTTAAGAGGAAGTCGTAGCACTGGTGTACTGTAGAAGAATATAAGGTAAGATAATATAAAATTAATAATTGTTATGAACTGCAGATCACATTTTTGCAACTACAGAACAAGGATTAGAAAAAAATAGTTGTAATGAAATTACCATCAAGATAGACCCAGTGGAATTCCTTACCCAGAACCCTTCCTTTTAATAGTATTAAAGGGCATCATTTTATGTGGATCTACATGAATGTCGATAAGAAGTGGAAGATACATAGTGAGGCAAGATATTTTAAAAAGTAATGGCTACATCAATATTTCGTGACTGAGTGAAGTAATAAGGCAACTTGTGTAATTTGCAATAAAATATCAGTTCTCGAAGAATGCAACAAAACGTCATTATGAGACTAAACATTCTCAGAGTTAATCCAAATCTATTGGAAACCAATGGTTAGAAACGTAAGCGTCTTTGAAACGTGGATTGAAGTCTCAGCAATTGTTGTTTAAGAAATTAAATGCTGAACAAGAAGCAGTAACTAATGCTAGTTTCCGTGCGAGTCACTATACAGCAGTACATGGAAAACAATTTACTGACAGCGAATTAACAAATGATTTCATGATCACAGCAATTTGCCCAGAAAAAGCTTATTTATTCCAGAAGAAGCTCATATATTAAAAAACGTTGCTTGTCAGGAAACACTGTGACTCGAAGTGTAAATGGTATTGCTAAAAATGTGTTAACTCAGAAGTCTCAGAAAACACAGCTCTTAGAGTGGTTTTCTTTGGTTCTGTTCGAGTCAACTGATGTTTCAGATACTACTATTCGACGTTATAGCACTCACGACACGGCCACTGGAGAAGAAATGTTTGAAGGAGTGGAAAATACTCGTAAAAACAATCTCCACAGGAAAAATTTAAGGTGTATAACAACTGTCTGTGTGTAACATGTGTGGAAAAGATAAAGGCACTGTTGCTCTGGTGTCCACGGCAGTAGAAAATGTCGGTAAATCAAAACCATTAATCGTACATTGCATCATTCATCAACAGTATCTTGAGGGATATGCTTTTATACGTCATTAGTCTTAAAGCTAGTCTGTTAGCTGTTAATCATATAACATCAAATGCTCTCATCATTTCAGTTCAGCGAGTTTATTGAAGAGATTGAAGAAAATTACTTGCAGTATTATGTTTCAGTAACCTGACTTAACTACTCGAAAGCTCTGACACGATTTTTTAAGCTCCGGACAGCAATCGAATTTTTTTTTGAGTGAAAGGAATCGTCCTATGGCTGCATTACAGAACAACGAGTTGTTATAGAAGTTATTATTCTACACATGTAAAATTAAACACACGAAAGACGGTAATTCAAAATCAAACGGAGAAAACCAGCTACTGTCTAATTTGCACACTTGTATTAATTTTTATCAACAAACAATTGTTTCGCTTCAGTCTCAATCGAACAAAAAGTGTTTCTCGTATTTTAATACATACCAAACATTCAGGTAGAAATCAACACCATTTTGAGTGCTTTAAAAATAAATTTTGAGTCAAATTTTTTCATATTTGGTGCAACTGCAAACGATATCAAACTTTTTAAAAATCGTTTTAACCCCGATATAGAAATTCTTGCCCCAGAGCTTCAAATGGAAATGTTTGGTATGCAGAGCAGTGATGTTTATAAATAAATATTTAAATTCATCATTGCTGGAATTTTGTAAAGAGTCTTCCACTCATACAGCTTGATCAGTAGCGTAAGTTTGCTCGTGGCTTTTTTTGTATTTTCGGCTCTACGTATGTCTGTCTGTCTCCAAAACGAAATATACAAAAAATGTTTACTGATCTAACTGAGGAGCATTTGAAATCGCTGCTGATAATTTCTACTAGTAAACTTTTTATCCACAATTGCGAACAAATGAAAGTGATAAGTTACAGCTGAATAAATCTCATTAATCATAATTTCAATCCTTAATATCATTCATGAGTTGCCTATATATGTCAGATACGCATGGTAAAATTTAAGGAAGTCTTACATAATTATTTACAGTTTACATGTTCAATTATATTATATACCATATGTCAGTTAATATATATCTTAATTGATCATAACAAACAACTCATTATTTTACGAATTTTGTATGATTTATTTGCGATGTAAACTTTACACTGAACAGCGTTACTTCACTAAGTGAGCATGATCAGTACCTGAATCTTACTCGGAATTAACATTCGTTGAATGAAACACTTTTTTCCTTAGGAATCCATGTAAAATGAATAGGTGAATGCGTTCCGATACAAAATACCTACTCGAAGAGAGTATCGCAAATCATTATTTGTAGTAGAGTACATCCTATTTTAGAAGAAAGTTGTCTAAAGATATTTATTGATGCCAGAGCTCCAAAATGTTAATAATTAAAAGTAGTATCGGACTTAGCTAGTGTCTTATGGGCATCCTTAGTGAGTTCTTGTTAACGATGACAAATCAGAACTGTTATTCATAAACAGATAGTGCCAAAGAAATGTTTGCTCTGAGCCGGAAGCCTGAGCAGTGCTGCAGTTGATAACCATTGCGGCGCGAGGCGCATTGGGTTCAGTACAGCCGACTGAATACAGCACTGTCGGTGTTTCTTCTTAATAGAGCGGTGACTTAAGTGTCCATTTATATTGACCAAAGATACCGATCCGCGCCACAAGGTACTTTTTGAAATGGTTCTACATCTACATATGTACTCCGCTAGTCACCAAGCGGTGTAGGCGGAGGGCTATTCGCGCCAAAATTATATCCCCCCCCCCCCCCCCCCCCCCCTGTTCAACTCGACGGTCGGACGAGGGAAAAACGACTGTCTGAACGCCTTAATATGAGCTCTAATTTCCTTTATCTTTGAATGGTGATCACTGCGCGATTTGAAAGTTGGTGGTAATAATATACGCTCTACATCCTTGGCGTAGATCGGAGTTTGGAATTTAGTGACCAGCCCCTTCCGTTTAGCGCGTCGTCATCTGCAAGTGTGTTCCACTTCAAACTTTCTGAGATTTGTAACGCTCCCGCGATGGCTAAATGTACGTCACGAATCTTGCCGATTTTCTTTGGACCTTCTCAATCTCTTGAATCATAACTCAACTGGTAAGGGTCCCATACAGACGAACAGTACTCTAAGACTGGACGAATTAAAGTACAGGGTGATCAAAAAGTCAGTATAAATTTGAAAACTTAATAAACCACGGAATAATGTAGATAGAGAAGTAAAAATTGACACACATGCTTGGAATGACATGGGGTTTTATTAGAACAAAAAAATTAAAAAGTGTTCACAAAATGTCCGACAGATGGTGCTGGACAACAAAACTTCAGTGACTGCGCATGACAAAATGAGAGAGAGAATGAGATGCGTCACCAGTCGCAGCATGTTGACGTTACCTGAAAAGGCGCTTTTAGTGAAGTTATATTATCAGAAAGGGGACTGTGCTAGTTCAGCGTTACGATCCTATCGCCATAGGAAGGGGATTCGAACGGGTAAAGGGTAAAGGTGCAGCTGTGGCGAGAATGATTTCGAAGTTTGAAGCCACAGGTTATTTAGACGATAGACCCCGTAGTGGCCGACCGAGCACAAGGCGTAATGCTGCTGAGACAGTTCATGAAGAAATGGAGACTGTAGCGGGTTCGTCTATGCACGGGGAAGTTAACGCTCGTGCAATCGCACGTCGCACCGGCATTCCATACACTACTGTTTGGTTGGCACTTAGGCGTACCCTCAGATGCTATCCGTATAAAATCCATCGGTATCATGAACTGTTACCTGGCGATTTAGTGAAGCGGAGGGCATTTGCGGTGTAGGCGTTTCAAAAGATGGCGGAAGATGACCATTGGTTGAGTAACGTGTTGTCGACCGAGGAAGCTCATTTCACGCTCCGAGGGTCTGTCAACGCCCACAATGCAGAATTTGGGGTACCGAAAATCCTGTAACTGTAGTGAAAAACCCACTGCACGACGAGAAAGTCACGGTATGGGATGGATTTACCACATCTACCGTTATCGGGCCTTTTTTCTTGGAGGAAATGCGTGATTCTGGTTTTGTAACTGCTGCCGTGACGGGTGAGAGGTACGCCGATATGTTACAGAATCGTATCATCCGCAGCCTGGCTGATAAACATCTGCTGGAACGTACGATGTTTATGCAGGATAGCGCTCCACCCCATATTGCTAGATGCGTGAAAGATCTCTTGCGCGCGTCCTTTGGTGATGATCGTGTGCTCAGCCGCCACTTTTGTCATGCTTGGCCTCTCAGGTCCCCAGACCTCAGTTCGTGCGATTGTTGGCTTTGGGGTTACCTGAAGTCGCAAGTGTATCGCGATCGACCGACATCTCTATGGATACTGAAAGACAACATCCGACGCCAATGCCTCACCATAACTCCGGACATGCTTTACAGTGCTGTTCACAACATTATTCCTCGTCTACAGCTATTGTTGAGGAATGATAGTGGACATATTGAGCATTTCCTGTAAAGAACATCATCTTTGCTTTGTCTCACTTTGTTATGCTAATTATTGCTATTCTGATCAGATGAAGCGCCACGCGTCGGACTTTTTTAACTTTTCTATTTTTTTCGTTCTAATAAAACCCCATGTCATTCCAAGCATGTGTGTCAGTTTGTACCACTCTATGTACATTATTCCGTGATTTATTCAGTTTTCAAATTCATACTGACATTTTGATCACCCGGTGTTGTAAGCAATTTCCTTTGTAGAAGTACTGCATCGCTTCAGGATTCTGACAATAAACCGCAATCTAGAGTTCGCCTAACCCGTATAAAAAAAACCGTGGTTCGGATACCATACATACCTGACCCGTTACCATGGCCCGGATCGATGGGGTTCAAGGGCCGTTGTTGGCCCACCGACTGTAGTTTGGAGACGCCTAAGCTACTGTAACTGCAACACTTTTGAAGGGCCCTTATAGTTAAATAAACGTACTCCCTCTGTGTTCTGGAACCGCAATCTGTGGCGTTTCTTTTTTATCGGGGATACAAGCGAAACAAATATACCTGCATGTACTAGTTCCCGAGACATTTCAAGCAAATTGCCCCTCGTAGTATGGACAAGACTCCTTGTTGCGGGGCTGTCCCTGAACTGATGCAAGGCATTGCATCTGGGCAGCCCCGCAACGATGACCCGCAACATTGTTCCGGTGTGGACTAAGCTTAAGAAGATTCAGAAAACTAACACCACACAAAGCTATAGTTGAAAATAGTCTCGCCTCTTCCGGACAATGATTCCCCAATAAAGCAGCAACGTTAATGAATAGTATTTCCTCCAACACCGTTAATAGAGAATCAGAAAAGAGACAACTCACTTATTGCTTCGCTGCAATAATATTTTGTAAATATAATTTCTTTTGAACCTCAATTTTATCTTCGACATTTCTTTGTTTGTGATTTCATGTGGCCTTGTACTCGTAGTTTACATTCAAAGTTAAGCTGTTGGTTCCCTGAAAAACTGTTGGGTGACCATATTCCAGAGTCGGACTAAGCTGCTAACCCGATTCATGGTTCATGGTGCAATGTCCATTTCAATATCAAATGGCTTCCAGGGCCAAGAAATACGATTGTCCGTATTTCGTATAATTATTGGCCAAATTTAAAATGTAGCCATAATCTGCTTAAGAATTAAAACCTTCTGTTAAGGATATAACACAGTAAGACAACTAGTACACGCCCGGGAGTGCAAATGGATGGGGTTCCTTAAAGTGTTTGTCGTTTCTGCTTTTCTTGACCGTGCGCCCTGTCCACACCACGTACCTGATAATCCCGTGGCGGTCGTACTGTTCTGTTCAACACTGCTGTTGGCTTGCCTGAAATTATTTATCGAAATATGCAAGCGAATAAGGGGAGCCACTCATCGTTAAGCACAAGACTGTTCTACATCTGGTGTGAACATCTATATTCTGAGACGATATGGAAATCACAGGTTGCACTGTTTACACTATAAGTCGTAAGTGTTTATCCTAACTGACAGTCTTGATGATTATCTGTCTACTTGGACGAGCTTACGCGTACCGAACAAGGCGCGGCTGATTGTTGATGATGCGGAACACGGTGATCGAACGCACGTTCTCACGCTCGCTACAAGTCACTGGCACTTGACTGCAGTCTTGTGTGGTAACTAATTTTTACTGATTCACATCAGTTCATTCTGGAAGACCGAACACGGCGCGGATGATTGACACAGTACGATACGACACGCATCGAGAGGATACACAAATAAGTTATCAGCAGCACTGCTCATTTTTAAATTACTTCTTGACGCACTTTCCTCTGAATCGTTTACTTATTTTATCACTTTACTGTAATAACACTTCAACTTCCACTCCAACAATGCCTCTCACATGCTGAGCTACACACTAAACAAGATAACAGTTCCGCGTCCCGCGCTCGACTCCCCAGAAGCGGCTGCCCGCAAAGATATACCACAACTAAACCAGCGATATGACAGTACACTTACAGTTGAAACGTCCCCTTAGAAAAATTATACGAGACTGTGATTAAACTGACTCACAATATTTTTAGCGCAACACAATCTGACTTTCAAAAATCCCTACAAAAGAATGGCCCTGACTAACATTAACCTATACATTTTCCATATCACTTACCTCATAAAAATCTTGGTTACTCGAACTACTGCAGTGCAGCGAGCACCACTCACCATTCACCACTGCTGTCGGCTCATCTTCAACTGCGCAACGCTACGCGCTGTTAACATCCAGCTGCCCAACACTACAATGGCGAGTATTACAACAATGCCAAACAGCCACTGACTGCACACAGCACAGCCAGTGATTTTTCATACAGAGCACTATGTGGCGTTACCAATAAAAAAACCTAAACAGCCTACTTACACAGTGCATAAAGAAATAGTGTATACGTCTTGAGAGGGAGTGACTCACGGCGCGCATTTTACCCACACTATATTCATCCAGTATTTGAGTACGACAGCACATTTCGCTTCTTTCAAAAAGCTTTACTCATAATTTCCATTTCCTTACTACATTTTCAATGTCCTTGCAATAACACTTCAACATCAGATCTGGCGTTTTAATATATTCCTTTTTACTGGCTATATTCGCAACACTTTTTGTAGACAGTATCCACGTGTTACCGCTGTGTGCTCTTACAAAATTATGTCATTGTAAGACACAAAGATTATGAGATACGACGTCATAAACATTGATATGCGTGAAAAACTATCTTTTGCTTGAAATGGAGCGCAAATTATTCATACTATATTTTAAACATAATTCCAAATTAACTTTTTCTCGCTTAGATGCTTAACGTCAAATAATTGTAAGGTAATCAGACGTTTGATGCCGTTTTATTCTTGGGGGTGTGATTTTTTAAAGAATTGGGGGTTTACTGGTAATAAGCTAAAGGATCATGATAGCTAAGTTGCGAGGTGAGAAACGACTCTCAGGACTGATAAATATTTTTCTTATGTCACGCAATAGTTTTTTATTTACCCATGACATTCTATTTCTACTTACTCCATCGATAGTCTAACCTATTACTGTTTCAATTTTCAGTTCACTTAGCACGACAAGAAGAACAGTTGCGTGTCCAGCCTCAGGGACCTGAAGAGTTACCGTGCCATCCGGCTGGGTGAGCAGCGACTAGCTATCCTTGCACAGAAACCACTTAGCGCCTACAAAACAGTAAGTCAAGATAGCTCCATCTGAAATACGTACTTTTCATCTGTCACAAAACACCTATAAGTTCTAAAGAATCCATCTGCAGGTCTTAAAGAAACAGTGTAATTTGGAGTTTGGAATGCTATCATTTCTCGGCTCTTTCTTTTGAGAAGACATTAATCATATTTTTAGGGTTTGCCTCTGCATGTTTATGATCGTCAGAGTTCATCTAGAGCGCTGGCAGAATCACTGGTTGCGGTAGAGCGACTCCACGCCCTGAACAGTTACAGCCAGAGGCATTAATTTCAGAGCTGGAGTACAGCTCGTACATGGTGACAAACCCCTTTACCATGTCGCTCAGTGAGCTGAACATCATTTAGATGGAATGCAATAAGACAACAGAATGGTATGAAATTAGATTAAGAACTCTGTGCTATAAAATAGAATCATAACTGAGAGATTATCCATATACCTATAGAAGTAACTACAGTTATCAAATTTATTTTTCCACCAGGAAGTTAACAGTCACATAACATACCTCAAAATGCAAACTAACTTAAAACATTTGATTTGCATATAAGTGTAATTAAATATTGTCTTAGATGATATTCTACCGATATTCAATTTCTAATCACGTGTGCAATTACATGATATTAAATAAATAACTACACTCACACAAACACTCGAATCACCATCACTACAATGCAGCAGCACACCCACCACATCCCAGCCTCACCCTTCAATTACACCACTTCAGTATTCTTACTTCCGCAAGCTTCCCTTATACAGACTGGTGCGTATATTGCGCCACTGAAAAAGGTTAAACAGAATTTTTCCTGTAGAATAAAATGTTGTTGTTGTTGTTGTCTTCAGTCCAGAGACTGGTTTGATGCAGCTATCCATGCTACTCTATCCTGTGCAAGTTTCTTCATCTCCCAGTACTCACTGAAACCTACATCCTTCTGAATCTGCTTAGTGTATTCATCTCTTGGTCTCCCTCTACGATTTTTACCCTCCACGCTGCCCGCCAATACTAAATTTGTGATCCCTTGATGCCTCAGAACATGTCCTACCAACCGATCCCTTCTTCTTGTCAAGTTGTGCCACAAGCTCCTTTCTCCCCAATTCTACTCAATACCTCCTCATTAGTTATGTAATCTACCCATCTAATTTTCAGCATTCTTCTGTAGCACCACATTTCGAAAGCTTCTATTCTCTTCTTGTCTAAACTAGTTATCGTCCATGTTTCACTTCCAAACATGGCTACGCTCCATACAAATACTTTCAGAAACGGCTTCCTGACACTTAAATCAATACTCGATGTTAACAAATTTCTCTTCTTCAGAAACGCTTTCCTTGCCATTGCCAGTCTACATCTGATATCCTTTCTACTTCGACCATCATCAGTTATTTTGCTCCCCAAATAGCAAAACTCTTTTACTACTTTAAGTGTCTCATTTCCTAATCTAATTCCCTCATCATCACCTGACTTAATTCGACTACATTCCATTATCCTCATTTTGCTTTTGTTGATGTTCATCTTATATCGTCCTTTCAAGACACTGTCCATTCCGTTCAACTGCTCTTCAAAGTCCTTTGCTGTCTCCGACAGAATTACAATGTTATCGGAGAACCTCAACGTTTTTATTTCTTCTTCATGGACTTTAATACCTACTCCGAATTTTTCTTTTGTTTCCTTCACTGCTTGCTCAATATACAGATTGAATAACATCGGGGAGAGGCTACGACCCTGTCTCACTCCCTTCCCAACCTCTGCTTCCCTTGCATGCCCCTCGGCTCCTATAACTGACATCTGGTTTCTGTACAAATTGATAATAGTCCTTGGCTCATCGTATTTTACCCCTGCCACCTTTAGAATTTGAATTGTCAAAAGCTTTCTCTAAGTCTACAAATGCTAGAAACGTAGGTTTGCATTTCCTTAATCTATTTTCTAAGATAAGTCGTAGGGTCAGTATTGCCTCACGTGTTCCAACATTTCTGCGGAATCCAAACTGATCTTCGCCGAGGTCGACTTCTACCAGTTTTTCCATTCGTCTGTAAAGAATTCGCGTTATTATTTTGCAGCAGTGACTTATTAAAGTGATAGTTCGGTAATTTTCACATCTGTCAACACCTGCTTTCTTTGTAATTGGAATTATTATATTCTTCTTGGAGTCTGAGGGTGTTTCGCCTGTCTCATACCTCTTGCTCACCAGCTGGTAGAGTTTTGTCAGGACTGGCTCTCCCAGGGCCGACAGTAGTTACAATGGCATTTTGTCTACTCCCGGGGCCTCGTTTCGTCTCAGGTCTTTCAGTGCTCTGTCAAACTCTTCACGCAGTATCGTATCTCCCATTTCATCTTCATCTACATCCTCTTCCATTTCCATAATGGAAGAGGATGTAGATGAAGTACATCGCCCTTGTATAGACCCTCTATATACTCCTTCCACCTTTCTGCTGTCCCTTCTTTGCTTAGAACTGGGTTTCCATCTGAGATCTTGATATTCACACAAGTGGCCCTCTTTTCTCCAAAGGTCTCTTTAATTTTCCTGTAGGCAGTATCTATCTTACCCCTAGTGAGATAAGCCTCTACATCTTTACATTTGTCTTCTAGCCATCCCTGCTTAGCCATTTTGCACTCCCTGTCGATCTCATTTTTGAGACGTTTGTATTCTCGTTTGTCTGCTTCATTTACTGCGTTTTCGTATTTCCTCCTTTCATCAATTAAATTCAATATTTCTTCTGTTACCCAAGGATTTTTACTAGACCTCGTCTTTTTACCTACTTGATCCTCTGCTGCCTTCACTACTTCATCCCTCAGAGCTACCCATTTTACTTCTACTGTATTTCTTTCCCCCATTCCTGTCAATTGTTCCCTTATGCTTCCCCTGAAACTCTGTACAACCTCTGGTTTTGTCAGTTTTTGCAAACATGTAGCAAACGCGGAACACGTTCTCCCTGCGTATGACTAATTTCAGATTTTTTTTCTTTTTTGGGCTGCATACACAAAATGAGGCGAAATAGCAATTTAGTTGATGTATTAAGTGACAGTCCTCATAGCGATTTAAAAAAGCCGATAAATATTTCGCCGAACATCTTTAGCTCTCGATTTCGAAGAACATCTTTAACTCGTTATTTTGTATTTTAAATGTGTTTGCCTTTTCCATGTTCCCTTTAGTTTATACCGTGTCATGTTTGATGTATAGTACGCAGCCTGACGTATAAATATTCGGTTGTGCTGTAAGCGTGAAACGTGGGATAGTAATCTTTTATTTGGATTACTAAGTGACGGCTTCCTCCGCACGTCTTAAAAATAGCTTTAGAAAACCGCCAATAGGTGTTTCTAAGCACAAGTGTAGATTTTTATTTTGTACTGTTCTGAAATGTAATTGTCTTTATCATGTTTTCTTTTTTTATAACGTGTTACAGTTTGTAGTACAGAAAAAAAGCGAATTTTTTGAAATTCTCTTGAGTTAAGTATTTTTTCATGACAATAGTAATGCTCTCTGTGTTTGTTGATGTGTTTCTAAGTTTATTCTGTTTCACACGATAGCCGACCAGCGTCATTGCTAATAATGTAAGTGTTCCTTAATGGTATGATTGATGTTATGTCATCCATGGTAACTCAGAGTTTGTTACAACGCGAAGAAATAGAAGAAATTAACAGTCTTACAGTTTTCATGGTGCAGACATGCACTATTTGCATCACAGCAAGCTTACATTACGTAATGAAAGATTCATCTGTGACATGTAATTACATCCGACTGATTATTTTTGTTGTTTGATCAAGAACTAGGATGAAAAATTGTTAAGAAAGGTATTTAGTATAAAATGTCAAAAATTACATGATCATAAATCTCCTGTGTCATATAGGAAAATAAGGAAGCCATGTAAATGTGTTCGAAAAGACGATCATGTATCTCTTGTACTATATAGACAATTGCCTGCACCTCTGGGTAATGCTCTAGCGATCACTGAGCTGCTATCGCCGGACTTTTCTAACGAAGTGGTGTAATTCTTTCAGTCGAACCAAACTCAGAGTATCTACACATAACCTATACATAATTTTCTTAATACTAATATCATTCAGATAAAGTAGCCAAATTGATCAGCAACTGGAAACATCTGGAATATCCGTGGAACTTAACAAAGTATCATACTAAAATTTATTTGCTGATAAGAGCTATTAATACTTTGAATGAGGTACGGTGTAAACATATGTAATGGTGAACCACTGACTGGGTGACGTCAGTTGGAGCTGCTGGTTAATACTGCTGCTGTTACATGTGTATGTAATCTTACATCATCAGAGTGGCTGAGTATTTCCATATGTAAAACGCCGTTGTTAGTGGGACGGAGTAATATGTTGATCGATGATAAACAGTGATTTACAAATAGCATCCTGGACTATTCTGCAAATCGGCAGCCCCTGTCCACTTCCAATTGAAATTCAACATTACAGGTGCGCTTCGGAGGAGCATTGCTGATAAATAACCACAAAGAAAGCATAGGATTAGCCCCCTATCGCCCTCCACCACACATGCCAGTGCAGCTGAGCGTTGTTCGACTAGGGACCTGCATAATAACGACTTTTAAATAATTTTGTTGAAAGAAAAAGACATGACTACACTACATTTTTTCCTTTCACTGAGATCTGACTGGGGAATATGAGCGGGCCACCCTTGTGCTTAGCAGCTCAATCTGACCTCACTGCACAGTACACATGATGACTTGATAGTGATCGATAAAACGAACGTGGTCGCACACAGATCGATGAAGTCCGAAGTATGCTGCTACATGCCTACGACTAGTTGTTCAGCTGACGTTTGTAGAGCTCGCCTTCACTAGTATGGATCCTCTCTCTTCTGCATGATGCTGAGCTATAATGACCTCAACGCCTTCAACCTCCACATAAGAAAATTTCGACAAAACAACACCTGAGTTGCGTCGGGTTGGGCGACGCACTTCATAGAAAATTAGAATGGGCCGTATTACCAACAATTTTCTTTCGTGCATCTACTCTGTGCACTTCTGCTATAATGGTGCAGATTGACACTATGTATGACAAATTATAAAATCATTACTTTCATTTTTTTCTCATTCCAGGGATTGATGTCATTTTGTATGCACTTTAGCACAGCTTCCTCTGTACGTCATCCGGAAAAAAATATTTACAATATTGTAGTGTCGAGAGCAGAAACTGACTTTCGAAGCGAGACAGATCCTCGAGACCAATTTCCGTTTTGGGATTGTTTTCTTCCATCTCTAGCCTGAGTAACAAACAGCAGTTTTCTCTTTATTTCTGCAGAGGTTTTGCTTCATATCCGCTTGTAACAGTCCTTTAATTTTGCCTCACGGTCCGGAACAATTTGTGCAACTCGTCAAGCGAATAAGAACAGTATCTGAAAACTGAAAATTGGCGAGTGTTTCCGTTTTCCCTGTGATTTTACATTTTCTTAGTGTAGACACTGGTCTCCTAAAAAGGTAAAAGAAAACTACGAAATTGTGTATTTGCAGATTTATCTCGTCTTTAACATCCCGTTCAAGTCGATCTAAGAGTGCAACAAACCGTAGAATTACTATCCAGTTCTGAAAGTTATGATTTAATCTAAGCTAGAAAAAAATAGGGCTCCGTAGCTCTTCTGACTTATTCCAACATGCTCTAGGAAATGTTATGCGAAGTAATGGACAGTATGTGTTATTTTATGTCAGCCACACATTTGTAGTTATTTTCGTGTTTTTAGCGCATTGGAACTCGAATGAAAACACAATCTTTTAATGGACAAACGGATCACACATCTTGATCGTTAGCGAGAATCTGATGTTCTCAAGATGATATAAAAGCTTTCTCCTTGTCACTACTTTCTCGTTGTCACTACTATCACTTGTCACCTTTTTGTCGTTATACGTAACAAATTGTAGACTAAGGAAAGCACCGATGATTTAGTTTACATTCACGAAGGAATACGATTCCATAGGGAAAACTAATATATCTCTTGCGCATAAGCTAACCATAAATAATATTACTTTAGATATAGTCTGTTCAAAATAACTAGTGATTTATTCAATTTGCCTGTCCTATTTTAAACCATTTCTTTGCTCTCAGTACTGTTTATTTAAAGTATGCCGCTCTAGGTTTGACCCACACAGCTCCCATTTTTACCACCAAAAAGTGTATGAATAATAAACAAAATCACTCCAAAAATTAATAATGGGAAACATACATAAAGGAAGAAATTATGCTTGCGGATAGCCGTAAGTAACAGACATGTTGTGAAATGGTAATCACAGTGACAAACAAAAGGTAAATTTCAGGAGAATGGGATAGCTCACAGTTAGCAAACAATGTTTTCTTACATTTACCATATACGTTAAAAACAAAAATAATATGCCTTTAAATACTGCGCTTCCAACACTATACAAACAGTCGCCATAGCGAGTAAATGAGGTAACAGTTATTGCCCAGACCTTTCAACATTATTGCGAATAATAATTTACCTTCGTTTCTCATAGTTTGGTAGAAAACTGCAGATTTTTTGAGGACATTTACTTGCTGTTTCGCGAAGCTACAAAACTGTACCAAATTATTGTAGTACTTGTCAGGAGTATTTCAATATCTGTCAGTACATATAATCTAATAAAAAAAAATCCGAACATTTATGCAATTCTGAAATATTTTATACACATGAGTTTTTCACTGACTCAGGTAAACTACCCCATGTTCTTAGTATAATTTTTCGTGAGACGCATGTTCTGCTTTCTGGGAAGGTTGTCCAAAAAAGTATTAGATAACTACGTCCTGAGGTAAATGTTTCCAATGCGTACCATATTGTTCCCGTCTACTCTTCACTTGGCTATAGAGTTAATTCGTAGACGTATGAAATAAGAGATGAATTATAATCGCCATTGCATTGGGCCCTAGACAAGCAGATATACTGTTGTGTTAATATTGTTTCACTTTCTATTGTTTCACCTAACGAGTGAAATTTTAAAACATGAAACGGTGTTCCGCTTAAATGTAAGTTTCCGCACTGTTCACAGTGTATAACATCATGATGTATTCATACTCCTGAAATTTGAAAACCCAAGTCATATTAGAACGGCCGTACCTGTACAGAGTTAGCGTTACGTACATCCGTCCAGAACGTTCAATAAGCACTGTCTCGCTCGCTGGTCATAATGTATACTTGTTACCAACCCTGCTCGTGCTGCAGTGCCACTTAACGTACATCTATATTTATTAATATGCCCCAAGTTAATTAATGTTATGAATGTGTAATTTTAATTGATATTTTGTGCCAGAGTGAGACTCGGAGCCAGACTTCACGCTTACTACCAGCTGTCGTGCTAATAATTAGCCTATTTGACCACCCTGTCAGACCTGACAAGCTTTTATTGTCACTGACGTTTCCATGCACTATATTTCGAGGTTCTTCGAGGGGGTATGTGGATATAGCACTATTGTGGGAATGGTGCAGTAGAGGATCACAGCTTACCATTCCACGAGGAATTCGTTTGGAATGAATTAAAGGTATTGAAATGAATGGATGAATTAGTGTGAAATTAAAGAAGGCATAATTACATATGTTATTCCTAGAATCCATTTCAGTTTTCAACAGTTATTCACCAAGAACAAAAAGTGCTCACGAGAGCAATTAGCTAACACTTGCTACTGACGGGCAGCAAGTAAGCTCACGAAATACACAATAACTCACACACATGGAGCCCGATGCTGTTCCACTTACGTGACTTATAAAAGACTTATAAAGGTAAGGAATCTGAACGTGTGCGTCCTTTATAATAGGTGACCAAGACATGTAACATGTTAATTGCTGATTGATTATCAAATTCAAGTTAATCATTACTTGGTTCTTTACGTTCCGTTGCTTCGTATGCAGCTATGTTTGACTATTATCTACGCATGATACAACGGAAGTATACTATTAACGTGATTCAACTCGAAGAAATAATGGCCGATTTGTTATTCTCGCCAGCTGCCCATTCTTTGAATAAGAAGCCTCCTGCGCCTTTTGCCCATTTCGTGCCCTTTAATGTAGCAGGTAATGAGTCTGTACCCTAATCAGACTTTTCTGCCTTATCGAGCGTGAGAAGAAAATCACAGTTGCGTTGGAGATTGTCCTTTCTAGCAGTTATGCCGTTACACTATACTTCGCTTCTTTTGAGGAAGTGATACGCTTATTAAGTATGGGGTATCTTGCAAGAAAATACGGATGAAATTGCAGTTCTTAGGAAAAAGGTGCGTAACTTGTAGACAAAGATTAGTTTAAGAAAAATACGTTGTCCAGAATTTTTAATATAACTGATTTTCATAGATGAAAAATTAGCCCAGTATAGGAAGGCGAGAAGCATCCGAAAGACCGATTACTTAAAAAGAAAAGGAATGTCCAATTAACGGGTTAGATTGTGGTCACTACCTAACATGTAAGTTTATAGAAACTCGTGATGCCGTACTCCTGTTGGAGTAGGCTGATTACTGGGCGTAAAAGTAGTATATAGATGTTATTTCTGATTATCAGTTGCTAACTTGCGACAAATACGCAGTAGATAGATATCAAAACGAGGTTTTTTCAATTCCGTCGCAATCAGAGCATAGAGAACGTTTAACTCGAGTTGTATCTACGTGAAGTTTGCTGAAAATTTTCTGTCTGTATGCTGAAACACAATTCATTAACTTTTTTCCGAAAAAGGAGGTAAAAAGCAAATTTTGAATTTGAAAACTACTTGTGTAATATATTCGTTACCGTCGGCTTTCTGTCGTACATATTTCTGCCATATGTAATTGTTTCACACAGCTATTCCAAGCATCAGTCTTGTAGCAAATGCACAGCATTAAAGTTGACATTACCTTTAAAAAATAAATTAAAGAAGACATGCTTCCCTGTTGTACCTTTCTTCGCTTAAGGCTCGGAACGTTTTATAAGTTACATGTCGGTAGTCAACGTCAGTTCTGTACCTATATATGACCGAAAGCGCCCAGATCATTGTTATAAACGGTTGAATTGTCAAGAAAACTTGCTGTTGTTACTTCATAGACGGGCGGAAGCTACTGGATGAAAGTGAACGTACGAAGGCAATTGTTTTGCTGGGAAAGACCACAGTTGACAACACCGTAAAAACGCTTCGGCACTGTTTTGTGGCAACAAAAATAAAGCTTGAAGAATGACAGACCTGCGGGTCGGGTTTCCTTAAGATGCTCGTTCCTTCTTGAGGTGGGTGCCCGCAGGCGAGGCGCCGGCCAGATTCCTATCTTTGCTCGTCTACATATCCTGGCCCGCGCGACACGGATTTCCATTATAGATAACAGCAGCACCGGGGACGCCCTAGAGGCCATCTGACATTCTGGCAGGACGTGCACCACACTTGAGAACATCACCGTCATTCTTCAGTTACAACTCGCTGGAGTATCTGCAGAAGCTACTTATCTGCTAGTCTTGGATGCTGAGATGAATGTTGTGTATGACGCTACTCGCCAGGCAACGAACAATCCTTGTACGATATGTTATCTAACAAAAAATGGTTCAAATGGCTCTGAGCACTATGAGACTTAACATGTATGGTCATCAGTCCCCTAGAACTTAGAACTACTTCAACCTAACTAACCTAAGGACATCACACAACACCCAGCCATCACGAGGCAGAGAAAATCCCTGACCCCGCCGGGAAACGAACCCGGGAACCCGGGCGTGGAAAGCGAGAACGCTACCGCACGACCACGAGATGCGGGCTGTTATCTAACAGTCTGCGCACTGGTCATTAATTAATGTTTGGCGCTGTGTTGTGAGAAAGGGTGAGTTCTTATTCTTGCTGATTAGTTAAGCGGTGATGTAGATCTGATGTCAAGGCCCTTCTGGGAGATGTTATATTTTTTCTCTGTTTTTGTGATATTGGATGGCAGGAGTTTGCATTTTGATGATGCTGTCCGCAGAGGTAGGCTTTCTATTAACGTCGAGGAGGAGGAGGAGATTACTGTTTAACGTCCCGTCGACAACGAGGTCATTAGAGACGGAGCACAATCTCGGATTAGGGAAGGATGGCGAAGGAAATCGGCAGTGCCCTTTCTAAGGAACCATCCCGGCATTTGCCTGACGCGATTTAGGGAAATCACGGAAAACCTAAATCAGGATGGCCGGACGCGGGATTGAACCATCGTCCTCCCGAATGCGAGTCCAGTGTGCTAACCACTGCGCCACCTCGCTCGGTATTTGTGGTAACTATCCTTCCTGCTGATCGTAAGGCCCAAGTAATATACAGTATTGTTTGTCTCTATTTCCATCGTGAATTTTGTTTTTGGTTGTAGTTTGTTTAAAGTCTTGTGAATTTCTTGAGTATGTGTGTACTCCCATTAATTAGCATAACAATATCGTCCATGTATCAGTAGTAATATATAACATGTTTTAATTTAGGTTGGCTAGAAGTGAAGAATTTTTGTTCCAGCTTGTTGAGGAATCTGTCCGCGATTGTAGCCGCTATACTACTATCCACAGTCACACCGTCAGCTTATTTATAGATGTTATTATTAAATTCGAAGTAATTTTGAGATAATTGAGCTTTTCCCAAAGAGATAAAAATACGTGTGGCGCAACGATTGATGTTTTTCTGAACTGCAGTTAGTTACGTTTAATGACTTATATTGTTACATGTACTGAAGCATTCCGTATAGAAATCGGTGACGTCAAAAAAAGGCAAAGTTAGATTGATGTTTTTAAAATATTTCTCCGGTGTAATGATTCGTTATTTAGTGTGAATACCTGTAGTGAGGTTTAGTTAAAATTAAGTTGTAAATGAGAAAAGAGAGAATGAAGTCCGGTAGAAGAATTAAAACATAGTCAGTCAAACATAGAACGGATTGCTCGCCGCGGTCGGCTGTCTTCTGACAAGAGTCCAGGCAGCACTCAGCTATCCAGTTATTGAATGGCATTTGTTATGAGTTAGTTGTCGTGAAGTAAAAATTAGTGATAGTTCTAATGAAGCCGGCCGTTGTTACCGAGCGGCTCTAGGCGTTTCAGCCCGTCGCGGGTTCGAATCCTGCCTCGGGCATGGATGTGTGTGATGTCATTAGGTTAGTTAGGTTTAAGTAGTTCTAAGTTCTTTTGACCTCAGCTGTTAAGTCCCATAGTGCTCAGAGCCATTTGAAGTTCCGATGACGACCCGCTGTTGCTTTTATTTGCATTCCCTTCTAGGAAACAAAGAAAGTGGTAAAATAATATTAATAGTAAATTACCGAGCGAGGTGGTGCAGTGGTTAGTGCGCTGGACTCGTATTTGGGATGACGACGGTTCAATCCCGCGTCCTGCCATCCTGATTTAGTTTTTTCTGTGATTTCCCTAAATCGCTCCAGGCAAATGCCGGGATGGTTCCCTTGAAAGGGCGCGGCCGACTTCCTTCCCCGTCCTTCCCTGGTCTCTTCCCCCAAAAAACAACCCAACCAACCAATAGTAAATTAGAAGACTCTGAATTTCGCCTTACTTGTTCGTAACTGTGGTCATGTGAAGACCGTTTGTTCAGTTATGTTCATATGTCTCGTAGACAATTGAAAACGTTATGTTGTACCAGACGAATAAGACTCATCCATACAGTGGTTGGTTCTTAGTTTTACTCCTGGAGTGGGCGGAGATGATACTGCAACACTTCAACTATTAAATCACTTTATTACAACTTGAACAAGCCGAAATACGTAACTTTCATACAAAGCACAGGAATATGATGGGGCTTACTATTGATACAGCGCCACCGTCTCTCGCTGTTGCTTCTTGCAGCGATTATGTTTACTTGTGTTTCCATTGCGAGGTACGTTCTCTGTTCGGACATCATCGCGCGTTTAACAACCTCACGGAACAGAGAATCTTGAGGAATTCCTGTTACGCATCATTAATCGTTTAGTCAAAAGATAGAAATGGAAAGTAATTAGATTTTATTGGAATGGTTCTCCAGAATGATATTGTGTTGATACCTTGTACATGTCTAGTCCCTGCATACGAGTAATTATATTATAAAGTTGTTGGCCCTACGTTCGTGCAAGCATTTATTTTACACTATATAAAAGCATGCACTTATTTATAAAAATTGGAATACTTGAATACTTTCCAAATAGTTTTGTGCTGGAGCAGCTGCAGCTGACGTAATCCATGTTTCCGAAATAAACCACTTTCATCTGTATATGAGTTTTTGTAGCAACGCGACCGGTTATTTCAGAAACACACAAACGTTAATACGTGTTTGATTCAGAATAGCACGAATTTCATTTCACAATTTCGCCGCTTCTGACACATTTTTGCATTCATTATGGTGTCTGTCGTACAAAAATTCATTAGTGCGGACCGTATAAATTAATCTTTCGCCATCTCCCGACATTCTCACTCGTGCCCTTTCGAGGTCCCTATAGAAAGTCATAACGTCCCAACTGCTCGCTGCGGGCAAGAGCGGTCTGACGTCGACAATTGCTTGCTTCATCGAACATGGAATCATCATTTCTGGACCTGTACTTTATTAAACATTAAGTATTTTGTGATAAAATCAGTTCTTAAGAGTACATGACTTAACAGTGAGAACATAAAGCAACATCCTAGGTACGTTTTGGAAAGTTGAGACGTTAATGCGTACAATAATAGTTCGCAACAATATGTGTTTGTATACAGTGTTGTCAGAAACAGTCCGAAAAGCTTGTAAAGTGTTCTGGGAAAGGTTGTGCTGAGAAATAACTGTTAAGAAAAGAGTTCGATACGTTGCGCCGTTTCCGAGTTAATTCGCTTTGAAGTTAACCAATCAGGCCGTTGCGCGCAAAAATTTAAGCGGCCCGCCAGGGACGGTGTCGACAAACGTGTTCTTCATTTGGTTTCCTATGACAGATCAAGAGAGCGATACAGAAATTGGACGTGGGACGGTAATAAGGATGGAACCCGATCGAAAGGCGGAGCGGCCTCTAGCGCTATCATCTACGCCAGTGACAGACAGTCAATCTTTGTTCCAGCTTTCATGGTGGACCGCTGTAAGTAGAGAGTTTAAAAACGTAGACGATTTATTAACATCTTCGAAAAACTATAACTTTTTAAAAAAAGAACAAAACGTTGAGTTTCATGCCCTTGTAAAAATCAGTATTTCAGTTTTTAAAATTACATCTTGCAATTATAAACATATTCGTAGTAATATAATCATTATGACAAACGATGATTTATAAAAAAATACATTCGTATTTACTTAAAGTAGCTAAATTTATTTGACTTCTGAATTTCCCAACCTGACCGGAGAGCCTTGCGTCTTAAAACATCACTTCTGTGATGATGAGAAGCTGCGCTGGCCCCGATCGAATCCGTCTGGCGCATTAACGACGATGTTCAGTGTGACAGCCAACCTGAATGTGGATTTGCAGCAGTTTCTCACATCACACTAGATGAATACCGGGTTGGTACCTAAGCTCCATCTCATTTATACGATTTGCAAACATTAGGAAACATACACACACTTTCACATGCTTTACTCTTAGGCAGTTGGGGTACACATATTCCTCTCCAGGAAGTAATGGTGTGGCGACGGGAAGGGCACCCAGACACCCTGAAAATTAACCATGTCAAATCCTCTACTAACCATGCCGCACCTGTGCCGATATGTGACAAAGGTAAAAGAAAAAGAAGAAGAAGTCTTAAATTGCCACTAAAATGCTCACGGCACTCGCGTGACCTTGCGATGACCTAGCGGGTCAGTAACTCATTTCTCATCTCGTAAGGTTCTCGCATTATCTTAAAGAAGTTCCTTGAAAACTGCTTTCCGAACTTCAAGAGTTCAGGAATCCGTGCCTGACGACAGCAAAATAAAAAAAAAAAAACATTATCGGACCCTGTAAAATCTTAGCGATGTTGTCAACTAAAATGCCTCGCATTTGGACAGGCGCCTCTGTCAATTTAATACGAGGGAGAGAGAGATTTGAGAGGTGATTGCTATCCACTGAAAAATTAGCGTCGAATAAATCCACACAAATCAATCGCTTGTACTTATTTTCCGATTATAAGAGGTCGTACACCACAGTGTTGAAAGACTGGTATTTTAATATTTTGTGGTGCAGACCCCTAGGCTGCAGCCTAAATAGCTTCGGTCCAGCAACGATAGTCCATAAAACACTTTAGGCAGGGAAATATAATTATTTACTGCTGGATACAGCTTAACCATCTGTTGCAACGTAACTACCGATACGTCACGACCGGATATGCGCACCCACAAGAGTAAAATTTTACGAAGGATGCCAAAAATAGTAACTAATTACGATGGTTGAGGACAGAAAATGGAAACACCCTTCTGGAAAAAAATATCCACAGTATTCTTCCTTCTTCTATTACTTCGAGCACTTCACTGTCACATTGTTCGTCTGTCCACGAGTTTCTTCTTTTCCATTATTCTTACGCCCTCCACGTTTCTATTTATGCAGTTTCAGAGCTCCTTTTTCAATTGCATAATACTACTACTAACAGAGGTAATTTTTTGAAGACTGCTTTCTTCATATTTTCAACGTAGCTTCTAAAATCTCGATTGCTGTCACCTCCACCTGAGAGGTACAGTTCAATGCGTTCTTATTTATGATGGTCGGCGCACTCAGTCCATTGTGGATCATTTTCAGGTTAGAAGCCAACTTTAGAAGTTTTCTTCTTTTTATATTTAACGGTAGATTGGCCATCTAGGAGAGCTTATTAGTAAAATATAAAAATAGGTGCGATAGCTTATTATAGTCTTAAGATTCACCCCTGATCGGTTTGTTTTTTAAATAAATATGTTTTCCTCGTGACAAAATCACATTAACACTCGTCTATAACCAGTTACAAACGTTAAAGGGGTCACTTTGAAATGAATATGAGCAATACTGTGGTCTTGGGTGTTGTGCACAATACATTGTGGCCCACTTAGTAAGTTGAACGTCTTCATGTAAGCATATAAACGCAATTTTGTCAGGAAGTGAATACAATTTTTTACCTAGTTGCTTGTATTTGACATTACTCACACACCGAAAATATTTATATTAGACGCTATATTTGTTCCCTACACTTTCTTATTTTCATATTTCCCCGTCGCCATATCTCCATTTTCCCCTTAACCTCCATTTTCCTAAAGCACCTATTGATAGCTCCGTAGCAATCACAACAGGTGCTGCAACTATAGAATATGCGTTTGGAGGTGACTGGATGCAATCGAGTACAGTGCTATGCTACGTTGCCCGACCAGAAAAATAGTGCATTTGCGCTAGGTGTTGACAGCTGTACTACATTTACAAGCAATTTTAGAACACGGAACTAGAAGTGATGTGATGGTTGCATGGGTAGAAGTGACAGAAAGTGGATAAAATGACGAAAAATACGTATAAACTGAGGACAAATACGCCGAACCTCTCGATCATCAGAGGACTTCCAAACTGTTTCGACGCGTTCCTCTAGACGAGCGTAGATTATGCGACATACTCCATTCCTCTGCCGTTCTTGGGCATAAAATCGAACCTTCAGTTTCATAACCACGGTTATTCTAAGTTAGTGACAGATGTTTGTGAGGTACTACAATCCCCGTGTATACACTTGTTTGATAGATATCCTGTTTACGGAGTTAGTGGCGGCATGACGTCTAATTTCACATGTTCAAATGGTTCAAAGGGCTCTGAGCACTATGGGACTTAACACCTATGTTCATCAGTCCCCTAGAACTTAGAACTACTTAAACCTAACTAACCTAAGGACATCACACAACACCCAGTCATCACGAGGCAGAGAAAATCCCTGACCCCACCGGGAATCGAACCCGGGCGTGGGAAGAACGCTACAGCACGACCACGAGGTGCGGGCAATTTCACATGTCCAACACCGCTGATATGCGCTTGTCTCTTTCTTTGTAAGAGGCATACTCCGTTACTAACGTTCATTTTATGTAGGATTGATGCAAGCCTAGTATAATTTCTGAACCGTGATCGGATGTGAACAGTGGGGGCTATACTCCTCTGGAAAGCTATATTGTGTTTGTATCACAAGGAATCAACGTTTTAAGGAAGTAGTTTTTCACTTTACAGTTTATCACCATAGTTTATCGTAGAGAAAACTGCAACAAGAATTCATGTCATGCGCTGGAAATATATTTCTTACATTGGGATAATAACAGCGTTGCATTCCATACGAACCGGCAACGATCTAACGTTATAGCATGTTTTAAGTGCAGGAACTTGTAGCCTTAGGAGTGCATGTGTTTATGTTCTCTCTTACCAATACTTTCTTAGTAACGACACCAGACACGCGAACAATACTTTAAAATTGATAGCGCAGTTGATTTACGTAAAATGCAGCAAACTCCGTGCATCTGGAGCTCCATCATGCATAAAAATCACCCGTTTCTTGTTCTTAACCATCTGTTATATCATCACAACATATTGATATCAACTATACACCGTGGGTGCTAACCTCCTCGACATTCACGCACCTAGAGAAACTTGTGCTCTTGGATGGGTGCAGGACAGCAGTTACAGCCTCGGTTCGCACTGTTCCCACATGAAACGTGGAATGTAGCGGTCTACTTCTGGTCAGCTGCAGATTAAATCTGTGCCAGGGCTGCAGGAGGCGTTGGTCAAAGATAATGTGGGATCTTTCGGTCTCTAGCTTTATCCTAAGAATGCGAATTACAGATTTTTGTTGTCCAATTAAAATGAGTGTGTTTTTTCCAGCATGTGAGCCAGTGGCGTGAAAGATTGTATTCGCTAATGTTATTTCACGTGTCTGAAATGTTTGTAATACACACGTGCATGACAGTTTATTTCCAGACACTGAACGCGAGAGACGCTTTCAGGTCGTCTAATTTGTCCATCAAGCTAAAATAAATTGCTTAATATAGATGTTTTTTCTTCAGGGTTTAAATTATCGCTTTTTCTTTACTCTGATGACGGTTTCGAAATAACGAGGACATTCTGCGTTGGTAAAATTACTGGAAACACAGTCAGCGATCTTAAAAGTAGTTAAAATTAAAATTCACGCGAGCGTCGACTGTCGACGGAACTCATCTAGCAGTGTCCATCCACCGCTCTGGAGTCTGAAGATGACTCTTTCATAGAGTCGAAACCGGTCACTCACTCCAATAAAAAAATATTTTTACAAGATTGCGATCAAGACTGTTTTAAATTTTAATTTTATTCTGCGGTGATCTGTAGTTTTCGCTGCAAAATAGTCGGTGCTTGTATTTTCCTGATTTTACACAGGGTGGACATATCTTTGCTGATCACCTCTAATCGGCGGCGGTGCACTTTGCTGGCTGTCGCAAAATACTGAGATGCGGATTATATCCTGCAGTTGAATGTAAAATCCATACCGATTTTGCTCATAATACTAAAAGTAAATGAAATGCACCTATTTTTGTGGAAAGAAAACAATTATTACCGTCACAGTTGTGTTTTCCATTTTTTAATAGATGCTTTATTATAGATCCGTTGACATCAAATACAATTTTTCTCCATCACAGAACGGTGGGCTGCTATGGGCAGGGGGTTGGGGGGGAGGGGGTGTCTGCTGTGGGTGGTCGCCGGGCACAGCAACTCTCTGTCCAAGGGGGCGGTGAGTTGAGGTTCTGTCGCTATATCTTAGGCGAACAAGTTGCATTTGAGGTGGCCGCCCTTTTATCTCCTATTTTTTAGTTGACAATACACGCTATTGTGTTGGCGTAGGAGCGTCGCCTTAAGGCAGCGCCAGGTGGTGGATAGTCGAGTGCTGCGGACCATCTGGACCACTGGTCGGCACACTGCAGCCCGCGGGCCGCATGCGGGCCCAGATCATGTTTTCGTGCGGCCCGCGACCCTCCTCGGCTTCGCACGGGTAGCATTAGTTATCTACTTGTCTCGCGTAGCGGAGTTTTGTTTACGGAAACTGCGTAGAATTGTGATTAAAGTCGAGGAAGTAATTAGGTAACTGAAAACCATCCACCACTTTCATTTAACTCGCCACTTGCCGGCGTTCCGCAGCGCAAAATGGCAAAAATTATCCTGGACTTGATGATGATGAATGGTGGATATTTACAGCTTTTTTGACCGATATTACACAAAAATTCAACACACTTAACTTGGAATTACAAGGACCAAACAAGATAATTGCGCAAATGACTAACAAAATTTTTGTATCTGAAGCCAAACTCAAATTATATATAAAGGAACTCGAAGTAAAAGATCTGTCTAATTTTCCAACTGTTGCGATGCTCCGATCAGGCTTAACTATTGCCGAAACTATTTACCAAAACATGAAAGGATATCTGGAAGCCTATTTGGAAGAAATAAAAAACAGATTTGCAGATGTTAGAAAATATTCGAAGCTCCTTCATTCTTGTAGAGAACCCCCCTGGCATGCTGGACATGATGATCTCAAATTATTCTGACAATTTGGATTTCCTAAAACTAATTTGCTAAATGAAATAATAGAACTTTAGTATGACAAACAGCTTAAAGGTCTGTTTATAGAACATCGTGAAACACGACAGTACACTGAATTTTGGAAACGTGTGCCTAACAGTTATAAAAATTTACGAGACTAGGCACAGTTCATTTTAACACTATTTCCTTCAGCTTACCTTTGTGAAACTTCATTTCTAAAAATAAAATACCTTGAAAATAAATATCGTAATCGGTTGCCCATTCATTTAGAAGACGCAACGAGGATTGAGTGCAGATGTAGACGACATAGCCAAAAAAGTTCAACATCATAAGTCACATTAATGAAAAATTATATATTTGCATTTACGTTTGTTTTGCAATTGTAATGAACAAAATCCAGATTCAATAAGAGACCTGCAGCTTTCTTACATAGCCTGTTGCATATGTAGTGCATCTGTTCTTTTCTTTTTTTATAATTTCTTATTTATTCCTATATGTTTTGAAAGACTGGGATTAATGCAATTATAATAAAGTTTTGTGGTCATTTGAATAATGTAATATAATATTTTCATAATACATCTCTCTCAACTTGCATGAAAGTACTTAAAAATAAAATTCAGGATCAAGATAGACTGATCCAAGATTTGTTTTTGGTAGTGGCTCAAAATTACTAATGATTCCCTTCCTTCCCTTCACTGTTCATATGCTCCTGTCTAGTTACATGAACATTGAAAGATTATGCAAGTCATGTGAATTTTATTTTCACAGAAATAATTCAACTGGAATGAATTAGGCAAAAGCACTGCATGCTTTTTTCCAGTGAAATGTGATCGGCAGCATTTTATACAGTATTCAATACTCGTAAACAAGATGACAATCATTCTGTGAAAGTCTGTGAGTGGCACATGCCATCATTAACTCATGCTACCATAACGCTTATTCCAGTCGGTCTCAACACTCGACCCCTGTGAAGACTGACTAAAAATGCAATTGTTGACAACGTGACACAACTATTCGTATGTCTCCGACAAATATATCCCTCATAATCTAATAGGTGTCAAACCGGCGGACGGGTATTTAAAAATCTTTTTCCCTGTATTGCAGAATTTCAGTGTCATAAACATGGCTTATTGTTGCCAGCAACTGTACAGCAATGTTATTTGGCGAAGGAGTCACATACATCCAACAGTTGAGGTGGTTTATTTCCGAAAGTACTATTTCATTTTAACAGGCGCTAATGTTTACAGTGTCTGAAGAACGATATTGATATATATCCAAATCAGGTAAAGAATTAATGGTTTGCAACTGTCGGCTGTACCTGTCTCCTTGGTCAAATAAATAATATACTGGTAGAATTGTAAGTAGGAGCGCGTAAAGTTGTTCTATCACCTTTACGGATGCGACTTGATACAGGGCAGATAGATTTGTCATTGCGGTGGGAGGGGACGTAATAATGCAAATGTTTTCTTGTTTGTTTCTCAGTGCTGACAACAAATGGGTGCGTGTGCCTCGTACCAATTATCTGCTGTTGTATCAATCTTATGAAAGTGCGTTGGATTCATGAATACGCATTATAGAGACGGTCATATGCGGTACATATTTGTTAAAAGAAATAGTCAATAGCTCTTAAAAATGTATGTGTGTGTGTGTGTGTGTGTGGTTATCCTCAACTTCTCCTCCTGAACCCTCGGATCTATTTCAACCACTGATACACATATTATTTTCGATGTGTAAAGAAATATTGTGGGGTAAGCAAACGCAACGTGTTATTAGGCCGAGGGATAGTAATGTGGAGGGAAAAGGAGGAGGAGGACATGGACATATACAGGGGGAGTGCGAAATGGACAGATAAAGGGGTGAAGAGATGGTGAGAGAGGGCAAAGTCGAGATGGACGGAAGAGAGTGAGGGAAGGAAGAGACAGAATAACATAAGATTGGAATAAATTCATATCTAGCCAATGCCAGGTACCTCATCTAGTATGAAATAAAATTAAGGCTGTTGCAGCTGAAGAAAAATGACTTTCAAAACATGTAGAAAACAGTTGTGATTGTGTCTCATGTACATAATACATTTAAGTATAAGTCCATTTGCTGTAATTAACCATCTGTTCACAAAGACAACGCAGCAACATTTCGTCAGGCAATTACATTGTTACAATTTACGGGTCATTGAGGGTGGCAACAATCTGAAACAGAAAATTCTACACGTAGTGGTCCGAATGGTATCGACTTTAAGGATAAGTAAACCTCTCGCTTCTTTACTATAGCTAGTATATTGGAGGTTCATAACACACCATTTACGTGGTTTGCCTGTTAATAAAAAGACCCGGAAATCTGCGGCCCGAGGTGCCACATCATGTTGTTAGTTTTGGCCCTTGAGCAAAAACGTTTGACGACCACTGATTTGGACCGTTCTCTGGAATTTCTTTATTTTTTCAGAGGGCTTCAATCTTTCCGAGAAATACTTTTAAAACATTGCAAGAAAGAGTTGTTGCTGTTAAATAGAAGTGTTTTCCATCACAGAATGAGAGGCTTATTGAAGGTGTTGGAGGCCTTCCTAGTCTGTGTCATGTCTTTGCTGCAGGTGCGCCCCCTAACCATTAGGGGCGGCTGTGTCACTATAGACGAACAAGTTGCACTTGGGACAGCCATGTTTAATTTCCCGTCAATTCCAAGCGCCTCTGGTGGTATAATTGTGTAAGGGGGGGGGGGGTGCACTTGGGCTTTCCATCCAGTAGGACGAGGGTTTGAGACCCAGAAGGGGTACACTAATTGTAATTTCCGGTCAATTTCCTTGGTGGGGGGTGGAGTGAGATGTCATTACAGCCCTGGTTCAAAGAAATCCTCGCCAAAACTCGAAATTCACGCCAATAGGATAGGTTGGGAGATGGGGAGGTACTTAAATATTTCGTTAGTATGTGTACTTCCCGTTCACTGTGGCATTTATTTCTATGGGATTAGCATCTCCTTTGGCCAAACCGCATAAATAATTGCCCTCTACGGGTGACGTCACGAGAACAATTGATGCGATGCCACATTCCGATCACATTTTATGGTCTCAGACGCTATCTGAATCAAAGCACAGTGAAACCTCTTTAGTCCAGCCCTCTTGATCTGGATCTCCGATTCTTCTGCATGTTTATATTTGTCTTACAATGACTTTTTTTGCCTTACTATGACTGTAGATTTAATACTCACGAAGTAATAGCGGAAACAGTTGACGACGAAGGCCGTTTAAATTCACCCAACCGCCATTAGCCGATCATTTCGTGGTGTCGGGAATTGTTGAAGAAATTGCTGCTGAATTTACTGTTGGAAATTCAACGGTGCCAGGAAGATAATCACATAGAAAAAAGTTTTGCATCACCCCGGTTCCCCTAACTCCTGAAGATAGAGGTTGACTGTGGATGTTGTATCAAAGACACAGTCCCTTTGACTGTTCAGAGATGTCACTAAACGTGCCCAAAGATATAAACAACCATGCACGAGCACCGCCTATTACACGGAAGGGATCCGGCAGCCGATCAGTTCTAGTCATTCCATCAGGAAGGATGTACAAGGCTCGTGTTGTATGTAGTACAACCATGCCTAGACGGGCAATACCGCGGATCGATCGCGTCCGCATTGTTACTTTGTGCCAGGAAGGGCTCTCAATAAGGGAAGTGTCCAGGCGTCTCGGAGTGATCAAAAGCGATGTTGTTCGGACATGGAGGTGATACAGAGAGACAGGAACTATCGATGAGATGCCTCTCTCAGGCTGTGGATGACCACTACCCACGGATTATGGCTCGGAGGAACCCTGGCAGCGACGCCACCATGTTGAATAACAATTTTCGTGTAGCCAACAGACGTCGTGTTAAGACTTAAACTGTGCGCCATAGGCCGCATGATGTGCAACTTCACTCCCGACGTCCATGGCGAGGTCCATATTTTAAACACGACACCATGCAGCGCGATACAGATGGGCTCAATAGCCTGCCGAATGGACCGCTCAGGATTGGCATCACGTTCTCTTCACCGATGAGTGTCGCATATGCCTTCAACCAGACAATCGTCGGAGACGCGTTTGGAGGCAGGCCGGTCAGGCTGAACGCCTTAGACACACTGTCCAGAGAGTGCAGCAAGTTGCAGGTTCCCTTCTGTTTTGGGGTGGCATTATGTGGGGCCGACGTACGCCGTTGATCATCATGGAAGGTGCTGTAACGGCTGTACGATAAGTGAATGCCATCCTCCGACCGATAGTGCAACCATATCGGCAGCATATTGACGACAATTCGCGCCCTTATCGTGCACATCTTGTGAATGACTTCCTTCAGGATAACGACATCGCTCGACTAGAGTGGCCAGCATGTTCTCCAGACCGGGCATGATCCCTGTCGGACGTGCCTGGGTTAGATTGAAAAGGACTGTTTATGGACGACGTGACTCACCATTCACTCTGAGGGATCTACGCCGAGTCGCCATTAAGAAGTGGGACAATCTGGCCCAACAGTGCCTTGACGAACTAATGGATATTATGCCACGACGAATACAGGCATGCATCAGTGCAAGAGGTCGCGCTACTGGGTATTAGAGGTACCAGTGTGTACAGCAATCTGGACCACTACCACTGAAGTTCTCGCTGTGTGGTGGTACAACATGCAATGTGTGATTTTCATGAGCAATATAAAGGGTGGAGATGATGTTTATGTCGATCTCTATTCCGGAACTCTCGGAACCGAGGTGTTGCAAAACTTTTCTTGATGTGTGGAGAATAAGCGGAAACAGACTGAAAACTTTTCTTTTACACTACAGTTTAGAGAGTAGCAGGGCACGAAAAAAGAAATGAATGACTCAGTAGATACCGCACTTGTCGTGCGGTTTAGTGCAGAGGGAGAGCGACTTTTCGATTTCAGACTCGATATTTCGGGGAAAAGAGAAATTTAAACTACATGTTTTTTAATGGCGATTTTGACTTCACTATCAGTCAAGACTGTGGAAAACATCGTCTGTCAATGACTGGTGAAAGCCTTTCGGAGGATACAGGAGCTGCTGAATATCTCAAAAAGAAATTCGAAAATGTGTTTCCTATAAAAAACTCATGATCAATTCAAGTTTTATGAATTTTCCGAATTATCCGGATTTTCGATAATTTGGTCGACCTACGGTTCAAATGGCTCTAAGCACTGTGGGACTTAACATCTGAGGTCATCAGTCCCCTAGACTTAGAACTACTTATACCTAACTAACCTAAGGACATCACACACGTCCATTTCCGAGGCAGGATTAGAACCTGCAACCGCAGCAGCGGACTGAAGCGCCTAGAACCTCTCGACCACAGCGGCCAGCGCAACCTACGGTCTCACCTACTTATACACGATGTTCCACTGTATTTTAGTTACATGCAATTTACTTACGAACTGTGTTGATATACCTTTTTTTTTTAATTGACACAATGCCATTTGGCATTTGGGAACTGAGGAAATTTTACTCATATTCATCTACGTAACTAATACTCCTTCTACTCGTACCGAGTGTGAGGAAGGACCAGCAGTGTCGGTGAATACGTACCGGAACAGCTAATCTGTTCGGCCACTTTGTCTTCTTTCTAGAAATGTGGGCGCAAAACAAGAAGCCACAACTTATATCGGATGTCCTCCAATCTATTAGCGCTCTAACTGCACCTTCGTTCCCTTATGTTGCGAACAATATCTACATGATGTTCGACAAATATGTTCGACACACTGAGTACATGTCACTACCAGTGTCTCACTCTGTAAGTTAATTTGATGCAGGATACATTCCATTTTCTGCACATTACAGTGTTTTTATTTGTGTTTTATCTGCCTGTAAATGTTGAAGTTTTCTAAAAGGAAGGAGGGAAGATTGGGTTTAACGTTCCGTGGACATCAAGGTCATTAGAGCGCACGAGCTCAGATTGCGTCAATGATGGGGAAGAAAATCGGTCATGCCCTTTCAAAGGAACCATCCAGGCATTTGCCTGGAGCGATTTTGTGCGGACGTAAATGAGGACGACCGGACGCGGGTTTGAACCGTCGTCTTCCCGAATACGAGTTCAGTGTGCTAACGGCCGTGCCGCCTCGCTCGGTTTGAAGTTCTCTTTCGTGACGTAATAATACCACACATTCGCAGATACAATATTAGCTTCGAATTATTATTGTTGCCCCTCACAATTTCTCAGTCGTATTCTATATTAATATGTTCAGTTCTAAGATACAAAGAAATTATAGGCATTGACTGTAAGTCGACATTGATTTAAATCAATGGGGAATGTTGAAAATTTGAGCTGGACCGCGATTCGAACCCGGATCTCCTGCTAATTTTTTTTCATTTTTTACGGTGTTGTTCGTTGCGTTGGTCTGACGGACGTCATGTCAGATCAGTTAAGTTGATCGTTGATTCCTGTACTCCGTTTTTTTTTTATTACAGAGGGCAAGCAGCCCTCTAACTGAACACGCTGAGCTGCCGTGCCGGCGCTTATTAGGTATCTGCTTTGACCACGAGCCATCTGGAGAGAGTAGTCAGCGCAACTGCATGGTCAGAGCAGCTGCAGTGTAAACAAGAGACGTGAGTTCGATTCCCAGTCCGGTACAAATTTTCAGCTTCTCCATTGATTTAAATCAGTGCAAATTGGCAGCCAACGTCTGTAATTCTTTGCTGTCTTAATACATAATGGTTCCTGGACCAAAATGTCCGGAAGAACAGACGTCACATTACGTATTTATTCAGTGTTCTTACTGCTTTCTTAAAAGAGTTGAGATTAGTAATAGACTGTGAAGGGCGATTTTTACATAAATGTGCGCATAAAATAACACTCTTAATTTGCTGAATTATTTTCAGTAACTGGAAAATATTATACAATAAAAATATTATATCTGTGAATTTTTTGCCTTTCTTTTAACTGCTATAGTTTGTATATACTGATGTGCCGTTGAAAGATGTGAGTCGATGAATGTACTACGACTTCTTCCACAATGTCGTGGCATGCAGTCGACATTTGTAGCTCCCCGTTTTGTCATAACGAAAAGCTCTGAAGGTGAAAAGAGAAACTCTTAACATTGTTAAACGTCTAAGTGAGCAATGTGGACATGATCACGTAGTAACCGAAATCTTTAGCCTTCGCGGTCACTGGAAGCCTTCGGATTTCGGTGGTGAAACCAAGCTGGTGTAACAGTGAAAACAATGTTCGCTTTAAGTACTGTCTAGCTAGCAACGTGTCAGGTTTATTTAGTTACAAATTTACACCAATATTTCTGTGTTTCATCTTCTGAGGGAGGGTCTCTTAAAATACACTTGAGATCATGGTGTTGGAGCGTTTCGGGTTACAAATATGTGTCCTTGCTCAGTAAACCTTTTGTTTATAGAAACGAAGATCCAGGAAAACTTTTAATAAATCGAGTATCGGTAAAGTATTTCACCTGCTCCAGAGATCGACTACATAAAAATAAATACGGTTTCACGTCACAAACGGGTACGACTGGTGACGATGCACTAATGGCAGTCAAAAAATTTGTCGACAGCAGACTCACAGCGCGTTGTCGTAGTGACTCTTGACATATAATGAGTCTTCGACGCAGTTTGGTAGCCTAGTATTTCAAAAACGTTACGTGCATTTGAGCTTCTTAGTAATCTGTATAACTTGACACTCAGCTACTTCAGTCACAGAACCGCATTGTTAACTGTCAACAACCTTCCAAAAAGAGAGAATATATTGTACAACTCGTTACTTACCTTTCTTTACTCAATGCCCTCTCTGAAAACTGCTTTTACGGACGACCTAATTCTACTAACCAAAGGAAGTAGTGCTCTTTAAACTGAGAGCGTGTGCAACACAGAAAGGCAACAAATGTCGGCTGGGGCCGATGACGACAAATTCCGTTTCAGCGGACAGAAATCAAACGCTATGTTCATCACAAGGAAAAAGCTATGTGGATCATAAAAGTTAGCATTTACTTAGGAGAGACTACTGAAATACCTGAGAGTCATAATAAACAAGCATATTCAACCAACTACAGACAGATGTACTGCTTTAATTACCGCTCCCTCAGAATCAGCTAGATTCATATGCGGTCCGCACATTGAGGCACTACCAACTATTTATAAAGGAGATATATCAGCTATATTATTGTAGGCCTCGCTGGCGTAAACAGAAGCATAAGAGTGGCAATACAACCATATAAAAATTAATAAGGCACAATGTTTAATAATTTTCAAGGAAGTAAAGGCTAATAGGACGACATCCAATGAAGCGCTAAATGTTTTAGCAGCCCTCACGCCCATAAGCCTTAAGATACGAGAAGCAGGCAAATGTTATGACACAGTCAACGCCAGAGAGACTGTACACATCACCCTCGAGTACAGAAGATGGACATTCTCAGTAAAACTTTTCCAGGATAACTGAAAAGAAAAAAAAACTACTTTGTTGAAGTATACACGGATGGAAGCAAATTAGAGACGGAGTAGGTTCAGAGATAGCAGCATTTATCAACCAGTAGCTTCCTCTTCAATTACGGCCCAAACTGGATAACGAATGCTCAAAAAACCAAGCAGAACAAAGTCTCATTCTAAATATGCTATGGTCAGTGACTGATCTAATGAATATTGATAAGTTGCAGTCATTCACGCCGACAGCACGACAACATTGGATTCATTACAAAATCCAAAGGTTCATAACTTCTTGTTGAAGAAAGGATATCCGCGACCAGAAGAGTACAGAAGCATAACAACCAGGTAGACTTGGAATGGGTTAAAGCTCATGCAGAAGAACGTGGGACGATGAAATAACTGATAATTTTGCTAAGAGAGCAGCCCTATCACGGAAAAAGATCACTTGCAGCAAACTATTTATTAAGTGTAATAAAGAAAATATCAAGAGAAGAGAAAAAAAGGGGAGACTGAATTGCAACGAACTCAGAATGTTTTATGACTAGGCACAGAATTACTGGAAACATTAACTCATCGAAGAACTTGTCTGGTTTTCGCAACATAGAACATGAAGATAGCATTTTGTGAAACTCCCTCTTTACGTCAGTCTTTTATGACGCCATTCTGTAATGAAGACAACATCATTTGTTCATTATTAACTTTGTATCTATGACAGAAACAAAATCACACGAACATAAATAATAATTATTATAATAAAAAGAAAATGCATTCCAGGCTCACGCAGTTCACATAAATTATTTTCACTTATGGACTAAGTCTCGTGAAATTTGACTGTGTGATAACTTGAACTGCTGTTACCACCCGTCCCTTGCGTAGTGAGCAGCCGTAATTAGTTTCGAACCGCATCTACTGATATTAGGTATACAATTCAGCTAGAACATTGTGGGCATCATTTAATATCATTCTGGGTCGCCTTTGGTAGACGAGATAGTTTCTGCTTGTACAGGTAACTGTAAGCGGTCTAAGAAACAGATAAATGACACCAAAAAATTTCATAAGAATAAAATTGAACAAGATCTCGGTTGACAGCAGCACAATCACTAACGCTGCATTGCATGTTGGATTATAAACAGCAAATTACTTACTGTCGCACAAGTGGTTCATTAGCTTCTTCGGAGAAATAATGTTGATCCAAGCCATGGGCATACATTTTGTTGCGTGGAGAGAAGAACCGTGCAGACTACATGAAAACGACTGCCGGAAGATATCAGAAGATATTTTCACTGCAAGTTGTGGTCGGTTGTTATCCTGTAAAATTCTGATAATGGACCTGTGCTGGAAAAGAAATTACGTCACGACCACTGGCAGCAACTGCAGTTTGTTTATGATAGCGCACGTTGCAAAGTCCCCAAGATAATTCAACGTAATCAGTATGTCACTGGAAAATAAACGTATCAGACCAATGCTACAGCAGTAGTGAAATAACTTCTAAGTCAAAAACGGCAGTATTTACGCATAGTACGTTTCAGTAATGGCTACAGTATGTACTATAGTTGTAAACGGCAGCTCGTTTCAGAAAACGCTTCGGAGAAAACGTACAGAATAGCAATATTTGATACTAGACGCTGGTAGATATCATCAGTTATTTCGTCGTTACAAATTGCGGATTATTTCCGCAAGCAGCCTGTATCTGTGAAAAGTTAAAGCTGAGGAATTTATATTTTCCAATCCAGTTTGCAGCTCCAGTCCTGTAAGACTCGCCGTTGTCTATAATAAAGTCCAAGATTTTCGGTTAGCTGATTGGGCTCTTAGCGTATCGTGGAAAGAACATGAGTGGGGAAAGGACAGTTGGTAACTGATCGATTTATATTTTGTACCACTGGGGGATAGACACAGTGATTAGTAATATACATTACTTCAGCGACAAGCATCTTTCAATTTTCATGTATTAATATTTCGTTAACGGACAGTTTGATATGATGTTACTTTTATTGTATAGAACAATAAAATGTAATGACATGTAAATTTTGTTTAAAAATATTTTCCGTGAAACTTATAAGTAAAAATTTAAACGTGATATGGCACTGATTAACTTTCCATGGTTTCACAGTCACGTAGAATTTTGTGAAGGACTTCATATTTTCATTGGCTATAGAGATATTTTATTTCACAATTGCAGTTTCAGCCTTGAGGCCGTTATCAAGTGATGCTGCAAAAACTAAAAAGTGTAAAAAAGTAGGAGCACAGATTGTACATTTTAAATTGCATGAAAATACCATGTATATAGTCACACATTCCTTAAACAGCGAGAATAACACTTCACTTGTGTTTTCCTTCAACACATGTCAGACGTTAAATATATCGACATGTGTACCTACGTCCTTAACACAAATCGCAATACATCGAAGTTCTTACAAACTGTTTACATGGGAAAAAGGCAACTGGCGCGAAAATACATACACAAGTCATATTTTCTTTGTTATTGTCGGAGATAGTACGTTCCAACGAGAACAATTATAAGCTGAGTATCATAAGATCATTGTACATACAGTTTTCTATATAATTATACAGTCGCAAGTAGCAAAGGGACGGGGCAGTAAATTTTATTTATAACATAGTGGCGTAAAAATATATGTTATGTGCCCAAAAGGACGTTGACTTGGGTGCTCATACAAACATGGCAACAGTAATCTTAGAAATTACTTTGCATGCTATACATTGCAACTAGTGAGTTAACGAGCATTGCTCTCTCATTTAAGTATATGGCCGAAAGAGTCAGCCTTCAGTAATTGTGAAACGACCCTGTCGTCCAGGACCGCATGCCAAAAAGGGCACACATTCACCACGAGATAGGGAAACTCACAGGCGTCATTTGTCTATTGAGACCAAAGCACTGTAGTGTGTGAGTGAGACAGGCGAGAACCTACATCATAGGGAAAGCCAGTAGAAGCTGTTTGTGGCCAAGGAGGCGTAGCAGTTTTAGCGACATTACCAGTTAAAAATGGGAAAAAGTTAGCTTCGGTGCAATATTTCTGAGCGCACAAGTTAAAGTCAGGTGCGGGCCTCTTGACAGTAAGTTATGCGACCAGCGGTTGCGAAGTAGAATGGGGGCCACAGGGCCATAGACCTACTGAATAGAGTAAATGCAGCGGTTTGTATGGCGCAAGTTACAGGCAGAAGAGGCCCACTGGCCAACCCAGGTGTTATGATACATGACTCAGAGAGGCACGTTAGGAAAACAGAGATGCATAGCTACGTATAAAAAGGCGCCGGTTCACGAACAAGGATTCCTGGACGGCGGGGCCTGTCACGCCACCGGCTACACACAGCAGCAGATTCGGCACCAGCGTTCCAGTCCACAGCAGGACGCTGGTTCGACCCTCTGAGGCCAACGCGGGGTCCGCAGCCCGCCAGCGGCAGGCCACGCTACGGCTCACTGCTGCGGGCAGTCTTGTTGGCTCCCAACCCACGCCAGAGGCATCCCGAGGCGAGGGCCACAGATTCGGATGCCGGATCGCGGGTGCTTGTTGTTGCCGCGATCTTAGCCGCGCCGGCGAGGAAGCACGCCGCAGCCTGCCATGCAGCTCCCAACGGGCGAGTCTTTTGCCGGCACGTCCTGATATCATCACAACTCCGCAGCCGTACAAGGCCGAAACACAGCAGTATGCTGCACGGGTCGCTGAAGTAGCCATTCCGCGCCAAGCCGTTTCGCAGACAGCGAAGCAGTGTCCTCAGCATTGCGGGACCCGGTTACGCAGACCGAGAGGAGTCGGGGCACTGTACCTAGAAGTAATAAATCACTTGGGAAACTCAGACGAGTTTCAATATGGTGCATCCTGACAGTTACCATCCTTGTCCATCATTGTTCTACACAGTGTTAAATATGGCAGACCATATTGGCCATAAAGGGCAACATTCATAGAAACTATTTAATTCTGTAATAATGCAGGGAATGACGCCTTAGTAATTTTAATCTGTCATCCTACATAAATTCTCATGTTGATCCCAATAAAACTTGAATATGGATTATATCTATAATAATTCAGTATTTACTCTTAAAGTGAAATTCACATGTCTTGTAACAAAGACCTGAATGCTAAAATCTGAACGCTTTGGTCTATTTTAGCGATCTATATTTCATATAGAAGAGCATCATTAAAATGACAAATGTTGTAAATATCAACTCTGTACCTTAATTTGTTTAAAAGATGTAGTAAATTTAAATTATCAGTATTTTCAGTTAAGCATCAGATCATCATTGCCTCCACACAAAACACACTAAAGGAGGACTGCATGACACCTTGAAACGTCCCCTTAGAAAAATTATACACGACTGTGCTTAAACTGACACACAATATTTTTAGCGCAACGCAATCTGACTTTCAATCATCCCTACAAAATAATGACCCTGACTAACATTAACCTATACCTTTCACAAATCACTTACCTCACAAAAAATCTTCGTTACTCGAACTAATGCAATACAGCGAGCACCACTACTGCCAGCTAAATAAAAGATTCAAACTACGGAAGGCACTAACTACTGATAGGCACAGTTAGCAAATGAAAGATTTTAATAGAGAACAAACAATGTATTTACCTTAATAATCATTATATATATATATATATATATATATATATATATATATATATATATATATATATATATCAGTTCATGACATCAATTCTTACAAATTTCAAAACTCCGCCATCTCTCTCCCCACGTCCATCACTGCTGGTGGCTCACCTCCAACTGCGCAACGCTACGCGCTGTTAGCATCCAGCTGCCGCTGCCCAACACTACAATGGCAGACAACAATGCAAACCAGCCACAGACTTCACACGGCACAGCCAGTGATTTTTATACAGAGCGCTACGTGGCGGCGGCGTTACCAATAAAAAAAACCTAAACAGCCTACTTACAACCTTAACGAATCATTAGGTAATAGCATATTTGTTGTAAGGTTTAGTGCATAATAGTTACTTTTGTTCTTTGTTTATTTATCAGAAAGCAGACTGGTGCAGGGCTACTAGCCGTGGCATTCAAAGCTAAGAAGGAAATTGTATTGGTGTTATGTAAAAGAATTATACATTTATTATGTAATGGATGTTCTTGTTACTTTATTTAGAACGTGAAAGTGGTCAAGCTTTGATTATTTAAATATGTTAAAATGTGAAATAATGTAGAATAAGCTGCAGCCAATCAGATGGACGGCTTCAGGAAAGGGAACTGGACTAGCCAGTTGAGCGACGATGCTCGGCACACCAGAAACGCGGCCGCGGACGGGAGAGATAGTGCTAGTGGAGACGCGAAAGTGGACGGTCGGTCTTTAGATAGCTACGAAGTGAAACGACTCAGATAATTTCGCATTTTGTGGTATCGCGGGACCTAAGTCTCTGAGCAGAAATCTGCCTCGAGCCTGCTGTGAACTCTTAACTTTTCGTGTGGAGTATTGGACTTGTGCGTCGCGATGATATTGTGAATGATCGGACTGTGTCAAATGGATATGCGCTCGAGTGTAACAGTAACTCTAAATACGACCACTTTCGATATTAGTAATTTTAGCAAAGGGTTACATGTGTCTAATTTAGGGCGTGTAATGCGACACATGCGGCTCAGCCCCTAGACGAGTTTGAACCAAGACATTTCGACAAAGAGGAACCGCATGTGAGCGCGAACATCTTTGGGATGTTAGCTCGCAAACTGATGAAACAACACAGAAGACACGAAATGCTTCCCCATTCAACCTTCCAACAAAATGGACAGTAGCACAGCACCGCAAATTGGAAACAAAAAGTGTAATGAGATATTACCTAGTAAATGTATGTCTTTTTACCAACCTCTAATATGTGAAACGTAATGTAACTGTGAAAAAAGAATGAACTGTAGTCATAAAATTCTATGATGCTTAGAATGTAATCGAGAAAAGTCTAGAAAAAAATTGTACATTATTATGATGAAATACTGAAATTTATTACATAAGATAACTTACACTGTAAAAATATAATGAAATATAAAAGATAAAATGAAATTAAAACTGTAAAACGTTTGCGAATGCACGTGGTTCTCTCTCGTTAACACGTATAAAAACGGAACACAGTAGGAAACATCGCATATTCGTGCAATTCTACATATATATTCTGTGCTTATTGACCTCAAGGTCCAAATTGCAGTTGTGAAATAAGTCATCTCTACAGTCAATGTCTAATATATTTCTTTCAAAAAATTCATATGGCACTGTTTCCTGGGGTATACTCTGGGAATTTAGCCGCCTAAATCAAAGACTTTCCTTATTCGCACCCATTCGGTATCTTTGCTAAGTGTGAGAGTGCTCTGTTTTAAGCGTCCCTAAAAGAAATGACTCCATTGTAATGCCTTTTTTTGTATATTTGTGAGAGAAGGTGAAACCAAACACCGACACCTACTCTGTACGAAGGTGACTACCCAGTTTAATGTCCTCGTCCCATACGTATCTCCTTCAATAGTATTACATGCCTTTACTGTAAAGAAAGATGGGGTTTGGTATTTGCTTCATTCCACTGGAGCAACGTCAGGCGATATGGAACTTTATGCCATCACCTATCGTTCTCCTGCTGCTCAAATACTAGTGTGGTAATGTGTTCCACCGTCAAAATCGAAATTGGCTATTCTCGAGGCTAGAGGCCACAACACAAATGTCCTTTTCCCTGATTTCAGTGTGTGGACACGAACTGTCGTGGAGCATTATATATCATACTTATAAGGTTCTGACGTAAATATGTTTACGTTAGACAGGCATACCAACGTAATAGGCACATCAAAGAACAACTAGTCAGAGGTAGTAGTCAATATTCCACTGTATGTATAGCGATTTTGAGTGGATTGTATATATACCACTCATTTAAAAGTGTGCTCTTACAGTACATTAGAGAAAATATCTGAAACAATTTAGAAAATTTTTATTTCTGAGATATGGTTGTTCATTGAGTAAATACGTTGGTTGTTCTTTGAAGGCGCTATTAATTTCAATTTCTTCTGAAGCGTCCATTAATCTGCCGCTCTCTACCTCATGTAGTACCTTTAAAGAATCCTCGATGTGTTGGTGTAATGATTGTACTTTCGTAGTAGTGCCCTAATGAAGATTAACTATTCTCGCTTATGTTTGTATGTTCTTTGTATCTGGTGGTGAAACATCTACCTGTTTACCACACGCAGAAATTTTCACATTCGCCATATTTAGTTTTATAAATCCCTGTATGTGTAGGTGGTTTCGTTTTGTTTTGGTTGTGTGTACGATTATTGTCCCTACTTTGTAGTTCGTGCGGAACCCGATTCATACATTAGTTTTACGAAAATTATCGACTGTTCTGTCTGATATGGCACCATAACACGGTGAAGCAATGTATTTCGTTTTTCCTGGTTCTTCTTCTCTTTTTAATGTTATTTCTTTATCTGTATTGCTGCTTTTCCTACGTAATTTGGGAGTATGAATTATTTCTGCATTGTAGCCATATGTTTTAGTATGCACGACTATTCGGTAATTTCGTGCTGCAGTCAAAGGCTTCAATTGGAAATAATTTTGCATTTTTATCCACACTAAAGTTTTCAGATAGTTGCGAATAGTTTCATGTACAGGGTGTACATAAAGTCCGGGAACACTTTCAATTATTTATTGCAGGAAAACTAAACATTGTACAGATGTCATACATATTGCATTTTTAAGAGAAACTCTGAAAGGTTTTTTTTTACATACATTCTATATGCGAACCTTGAGTGACCCGACAGATGTCAATATCGTAATCGAATTCTTGCCGTACCCGTCCCAGCGTGGCATCGTCGACTGAGGCAGTCGCTTCCCGTACTCTCTCCTGGAGCTCTGCAACATTACGTGGTAGAGGCGGGACATACATCAGATCTTTAATGTATCCCCACACAATAAAGTCCCACGGAGTGAGGCCATTTCACGAAACAGCTGTCCCCTTCTGTAGCACGGCCGGTCCATCTATGTGGCAGCTCCGTATTCAGGAACCCATGAACTTCACGATGAAAATCGGGTGGAGCCCCCTCCTGCTGACAGATGAACGGAGAGCACGATTGAATTTTTTGAGGCATCAGCCATTGCTGCAACATGTTCAAGTAGGAATATCCAGTGACAGTGCTCTCGGCGAATAACAATGGCCCGTACAGTTTTCGACGTGTCAAGGCACGAAAAACATTTACCTTTGGGGAATCACGCTCAAATTCAGTGCATTCATGTGGATGATTTGTACCCCAGATTCGGCAGTTATGCCTATTCGCTTTCCCATTAGAGTAAAAAATGGCTTCGTTGTGGAAAATTAAGCGATCAACAGTGCCATCCCCATCCTCATTCAATTGTTGCAACTGCGAACAAAACTCAAAACGCTTACCTTTGTCGTCGTCATTGAGCTACTGCACTAGCTCTAATTTGAATGGATTTATAGACAGCTTTTGTCGCAGAACTTTCCACACTTTCATTGGAGCCATTTCGAGTTCACGGGATGCAAGACGCACCGATTTCTTTGGACTCCTTATGAATGTCTCTCGTGCGCGCTCCGCATTCAGTTCACTCACATTGGGACGTCAGCTTCTCTTCGCGGGCACAAGCAACCCGTCGTAACGAATTTGTTGTGCCTGTGCTAAATGGCCTTCCTTGTTGGTGACTTCTTACCGTACTTGGTTCTAATCTTCCGTTAAACAGCTGTAGCACCCTTTTTTTTTTTGTCGATCTCGCAACACACAGAAAGCTCGCTCGGCACCTGAACTCGCCATGTTTGCGACTAGCGCTGACTATCGGCAAATTACCAAACTACGCTATGGCGGTATACATGAAGAAAAAAAACTTTCAGAGTTTCTCTTCAAAATGACATATGTATGAAATTTGTACAATGTTTGGTTCTTGTGCAGTAAATAATTGAAAGTGTTCCCAGACTTTATGTACATCCTGCATATTAAGTATTCGTGCTTACGATAGCACGGTTACATATTAAAATTTACAAGTTGGATGTTATGCGTCAGGCATACAGTGGTAGGTGACAATGTAATGACATTAAGATTTTTTCGTGTTTTGCTGCAGCAAACAACACGGTGACGAAACGGTATTACGCTAGTTGTATTTTTAGTGATGTGTGAATAAAAATCCAACGTGACTGACGAATGTAATTTAAGGTTTCACTAACACATTTATATCAAATACCTCGCAAGGTAGACTGACCGAGGTGACGAAATGGATAACGCTCTATTCTCGCTTTTAAAGTAAGCGTAGTGTAAATCCTCGTCTGATCGTCCTACCATAGGTTTTCCGATTTCAGATTTCATATAGCCCAGTAGCGAGACGCATCCTTTGAAAAGGTCACAGCCATATACTTTCCTTATTCTCTTCCGACGTAGTCAGTATTTCATATCTAACAGCCTTACCATCGATGAGCTGTTTCACTGTGATCATGGTTGTTGATATACTTTCCGGGATGTGAGGTCGTCGTCCAAGAACTTTTTCTGCTCCTTACGTTTCGCCCAGGACTGCGCTGGACTTCCTCAGAGGCGCTGCTCCGCTCAGTCTTGCCGACTGATTGGTCGGGTGTCGGAGAGCGAGAGAAAGGGGGGCGTGGTTCAGGTGACACGTGATGAGCAGTGATAATCCATAGCAAAGATAAGGTTGACTATCGATTACCACCTTGTCAAGATAAAAATTGTTAGCAATTTTGTAGAGCCACTGTCCATATATCGCTGAGTTTCATAGCCTCCTCTTTCCTATTAAAATTATCGTGATGTTTATAAATTTCAATAGCTTCTCTGTATAGGCGTGGATAGTTATTTAACGTTGTAGATAAAACTTCGGTATCCGAAAACTTCACTTGGTGGTTTCCTGGTTGAAGAGCATGTTCCGCTACAGCTGTTTTTTCTATTTTGCCAAGTCGACAAAGACTTTTATGCTCTTTCAGTCGCGTATTTACGCTTCTTTTGGTAGTACCAATATAAACTTTCCCACAGGTACATGGAATTTTATACACACCACATGTCGACAGAGGGAGGGCGTTTATCCTTCACAGATCGTAGTACTTGACTTATTTTCTTTGTTGGTTTAAAGACCGGTGTTATGTCATGTTTTCGTAAAATCTTAACCGATCCGATCTGTTACTTTTTTAATAAAAGGGAGAACTACTGTATTTTTCTGTCGTTGTGGTTCATTCTTATCTTTTGGCCTTCTGTTCCTTGGACGCAAAATTCTATTTATCTCTTTTTTTGAGTAGCCGTTTTTTTCAAAAGCCTGCTTCAGATGTTTCACTTCAGCATCCAAATGTTCAGGTGTACATAACCGTTGCGCTCGATCGACAAGACTTTTTATGACACCCCTTTTTTTGTTGTGGATGATGATTAGAATTTTTATGTAAATATCTGTCCGTATGTGTTGCTTTCCGAAAAACTTTATATTCCAAGCTTCTATCAGACCGTCTCATAACTAAGACATCCAAGAAAGATATTCTGTTATCCTTTTCTATTTCCATGGTAAACTGTATTTTTGTGTGAATTTTATTTAAATAATCAAAGAAATCGTCCAAGGCCTTTCTGCCATGGGGCCAAACCACAAATGTGTCATCTACATATCGATACCAACGAGATGGTTTGTTATTAGCTTTGTCTAGAGCTGATTGTTCAAATCTCTCCATGTAAAGATTGGCAATCGCAGGGCCTAATGGATTACCCATTGCTACTCCATCAAGTTGTTCATAAAATTCATTATCCCACTGGAACTGACTTGATGTGAGACAATGTCTAAAAAGAACAGTCAAATCTTCTGGAAAAATATCCGCTATGAAAATCATAACTTCGTTAACAGGAATCATTGTGAATAAGGACACAATGTCAAAACTTACAAGAATATCTTCAGGGGCCAGAGTTAGTCCCTCTAGTTGTTCAATAAAATGACGCGAGTCTTTTATATATGAGTCCGTTTTTCTAATAAATGGTTGTAAACAAGTTGTTAAATATATTGCTATTTCATAAGTGGGAGAATTGATGGCACTGACTATGGGTCTTAAAGGAAAATCTATTTTGTGAATTTTAGGTACACCATACAATCGGGGACACATAGCTTCACTTTTCAACAAAGTTCTTTTATCTTTTTTTTTGGATAGAGGTAGATGACTTAATCAAATTATTAGTTTTCCTGGGTACACTGGCTGTAGGATCTCTCCTGACGTTAAAAGGTTCAAAATTTTTCTTCGGTAATCGTCTGTATTCATAACAACAGTAGCGTTCCCTTTATCTGCAGGAAGAACCACTATTTCTTCATCTGCATTAAAATCCATAAGATCCTTCCTCTCACTTTTGTTAAATTACTTTCTAGAGGTCTGCTGTGGCTTAAAACTCTAGTGGTTTCAATTCGAATTGCATTCGCGGTTGCCTTAGGGATATTTCGTATACCTGCTTCTATATTCGCGATAATATCTTCAAGTGGTACTTTCATAGGTGTTATAGCGTAATTTCCTCCTTTTGCAAGGACGGAAATCTCGTCTTGAGATAACACTTTCTTTGACTTGTTTATAACAGTATCAGTCATCATCGTACTACTTGTAGTTGTTACATTAGTTTGTAACTTTCCGAACTTTTTCTTATGTCTACTAGTAGTCATTTCTATCGTGGCTTCCATAGTTTTAAACGTAAGATAATCAGTTTTATTCCACAGGTCTATCTGTATCTTACAAGCTAAGTATAAATGAAGATTCAGTAACTCACAGTCAACAGAATCCATTTCTCGTCTTGTGTGATGTATCCTTTCTCGAAGTAATGCTCTTTCTGTATGATCATAAATTCGATGTACACGAGCTGTCCGGAACATCCTCTTCATCTTTCAAAGTTCGGTATATATAAGACAAATCTCTACAACGTAACAAAAAAGTTAAAGTACAAATTAAATATGCTCTCTTCTTACGTAAAAATTTCAGGCGTCTAACTGATTTTGAGAAATCCTCACCGTAGAGTCTTCTGATTGTAGAATGAAGGCTTTCACGACCGGGTGACATGGTTGTTGATATACTTTCCGGGATGTGAGGTCGTAGTCCAAGAACTTTTTCTGCTCCTTACGTTTCGCCCAGGACTGCGCTGGACTTCCTCAGAGGCGCTGCTCCGCTGAGTCTTGCCGACTGACTGGTCGGGTGTCTGAGAGCGACTTATATATTGTGAGAAAGGGGGGCGTGGTTCAGGTGACACGTGATGAGCAGTGATAATCCATAGCAAAGATAAGGTTGACTATCGATTACCACCTTGTCAAGATAAAAATTGTTAGCAATTTTGTAGAGCCACTGTCCATATATCGCTGAGTTTCATAGCCTCCTCTTTCCTATTAAAATTATCGTGATGTTTATAAATTTCAATAGCTTCTCTGTATAGGCGTGGATAGACTGAATGATCAGCGGCTCTAACTATGTGCAAAAGAAACAACCAAACAAGCAAAAAAACAAAGAGAGTAATCGGCTCCCAGTTTCCCTCTTACACGTTCATTACCTTTTTTTTTCTCTAGTAATGTACCAATAATACCGGTGACCCTACCATTTACTACGTCATTTATATAATGTACAAAAGCTACCGTACCGTAGTTTGGTAAAGTGCAACTGTAAGCGTATCTCAGATGCCGTGGGAAGATATATACTTCCGTACTAGCCAGAAATCTGTTTCTGACATAGCAACTAAACTCTCAAAATGGCTTACGGAGGCAGATTTCTTCCATTGCACAACGAATACGAGTGTGTTTGTGCTTCCGATACTCATGTTAGTGATGATGATGAACATCAGTTCCAAATGGAATGAAGCTTTAATCGTGTAATCCCTTTTAAGTGACGAACATCTCCAGAAAGGTCGCTAAATATCGAACTGGTGCTAGAGCGAATGGTGCTGTGTGTCTTTGTTTTGTCATTTGAAGCTCTTCGCCGAGGTCGGCACAGCGCAGCACTTAACGCAGCCGGCGTCCGCTGCCCCAAGGTCGTCGGCAGTCACAGAGAGGTGGCAGGCCCCCGCCGGTTGCAGACAATTGTCAGCGCCAGATGAGTAACTGGCTGGCAAGGCCAACGCCTCGCTGCAAGCGGAACACCGCAGACCGCAGCGCAACCAGCTTTCGGTCGTAGATCACCGGGAACCAGTCATGCGCTCGTCCGCAGGGTGAAGGAACGGAGGGAGGAGATTCCTCTAACCGCAAACAAAAAGACGTACCACATCGACTCACTGAAAGGCAATGACCGGCAGCTTCCCAAAGGCTCCTTGCCTCGTTGCATAATACTCCATCGCGTATGTGCTCCTTTTTCAGCTACCTAATAGAAGCCCAGGGGTAAAGCAATTACAATACGCTAACCAGCAGTAGAGAGAGGAAGGAGGTGTGCTTTGAAAAGGTGCTGACGACACAGACGTTCAGTTTGATTGTCAGTTACACACCGTTTAGCAGCCCAGTGTGAACACACATTGTGTTGACACCTGCCCCACACATATGACGTTCGTCTGTGACAGGTACACAGCACCATCATCCGGTTGGTACACTAACCGGAGGCTGCATTCATGCAAGCGATCTTTTCATTTGTGAACAGTTCAGTTTCAAAGCCTCTGTTTCTGCTTCCTGCATACTTTTTCTCGCTTTCAGAAATTGATCTTCCCAAACGTTGCGACGTTTTCTCGCGACACCTTATCTGTTACTCTCATTCCTTACTCACTTTCACAACATCGAGGTTCTCTAGACAACATGCAGTGATTTCGGTTGCAGCTTCTCATCAGTAACACTTAAAATAGTACCAGTATCTTGTATGAGAGGATTATCACTTTAACACGGAAAATCGAACCACGTATCGAGTGAGTTTCTCCCGTGCGCAGCAAGAACTAAATTTCTTCATCCAGTAATCCAGTAATTCAGAGTCTCCCGCCGCGTTTTTCTGTATGTGAAGGCTAACTCAGGAACTGTTACAGGGGTTGTGATGCGCTTATAGTGTATTCGCTACGCCAGATAGTCCGGGGCGTGTCGCTAGTTAATAATAATGTTAACAAGTACAGTAGTTTATTTGACCCTTGCGGAACTTCCTGTTTCCTAAAGAGAATTAAATTACTTACGGAGTTGAACAAATATTAGTTGCGGCGATATTTACAGCAGGCACTGACCAGTTCCTAGTTAGTTGGTTGTAATCTATAGACTGTAAGGGAGTTCTACCCATCCAGTGCGATAAAAATATCAGAGAAATGATGTACAATTGTTATAACCACCAAATTTGGGCCCCATATGTATGACTTACAAACAAACGCCGTGAGGTCTGCAGAAGCGACAATAACTTTACAATTGTCTTCTTTCTGACGAAGACAGCACATATATTTATATACTTTTCCCAGCTTTCTGTTATATTTTCGCGTCTGTATGATATTGTAAGCAGTTTCCTTGTAATATTTTCTTGCTGTGTTTGACAAGACAATGAAAAAAACTGCTTGAAAAGCTGTTAGAAATTCAAATGCTAAGGGTAACTAAATTTATATATTTTTAAATGATTTTGTGATGCCTTCAGTTGATATTTTCTTTATTTCTTGTACTATTGTACATTTTCAGCCTTAGGCCATCTTCAAGTATGTTACATAGCTTTCGTTAATGGTATGTTATTCCATGTACATCATTGCACTTATCACTGCATGTAATTGTCATAAAATAAACTGAAAAAGTTTTCCATAATTTTAGGAGGACACGCTCTTAATATAACGAAAAGCTATTGCAATTTCTGTTATGACAATTACGTGCAGTCCTAAGGGCAAAGACGTACATGGAGTAATATACCATTAATAAATCCTCTATAAAATACTTGAAACTGGCCTAAGGCCGAAACTGTCCAATCGTACATCAAATAAAGAAAATTTCAATTGAAGTCATCACAAAATCATTTTAAAAAATCATCGTAGCTGCGGACCCCGTTCCACTAAAGATTATAAAGTGTAAATAATTTGATTTCCTGTTTACATTAAGCCTTACACGAAATACTTTTTATATCAAAATGTATATCCGCGGTGGTCAATGGTAGAAATTTGACGCTTTAAACAATTCATCGAATATTTTACCGTTTGCAGTGTATATAAATGATGTGTTAGAAAGTGTCGGAAGCTCTTTAAGACTGTTCGCAGACGATGCAGTTGTTGGTAAGAAACTAGTGACGGCAGAAGACTGTCGATTTGTAGAATGACCTGCTGAGGACTGATGAATGGTGCAGGCTCTGACAGTTGACCTTTAACGTAAGTAAATGCAACATATTGTGCGTACGTAGGAAAATAAATCTATTGCAGTACAACTACTCTATTGATAGAAAGTTGCTGGAAACAGTATCCACCGCAAAATGTCTAGGAGTAACTATCCAGAGGGATATTAAGTGAAATGACCATATAAAACATACAGCTAGCAGAAAAAGCAGATGCCAGAATGAGGTGCTTAGGAAGAATCTCAACGAAATGTAGGCGTTCGTTCGAGTGATTCTTAAGTAGTGTTCATCAGTCTGGGATCCTTACCAAGTGGGGCTGATAGAAGAGATAGAGAAGATCAAAAGAAGAGCTCCACGTTTTGTCACGGGACCGTTCTCGAAACTCTCCAGTGGCAGAGTCTACAAGAGAGCCGTTGTACATCACTGAGAGGTATACTATACACATTTCGAGACAGCTCTTTCCAGGAAGAGTGAAACAAAATATTGCTTCATCCCACATACATCTCGCGAAATGACGACGACGAGAAAATTCGAGAAATTAGAGCTAATACAGAGGTTACCAAAAATCGTTCTTCCCGCGTTCCACTTCTGAGTTGAACAGGGAAAAGGAGATCAGTTCTTGGTACCAGACGTAACCTCCTCTGACCTTACCGGAACATATTTTTCCATTGTGCTCTCTCTTCTTTGAGTTCGGGTGATTGGGCAGTACAGTAGCCGACGAGCGAGATGGCCACTGGCTCGTTGTATACGCTGTCCTCTTTACCGGGTCAGGATGCGCCGTGGGCTGTTGGAGAGGTACGCAGCAGAGGCCGCGAGCGCCATTAAAATTGGACGATCGTTTAACCGAGCGCGCGCACCTGCTGCCGCTAGCCCGCACACCGCGGGCCACGCCCTTATCTGTAAATCACATCTGGGCCGCGCTGCGACGTGAAAACGAGCTGTTAGGGCCCGCCGCTTTCAGCGCGCGCGCCGCCGACTGTGTACCGCCTCTAATAAACTGAAAACGCCCTACCATAAAGGCCCCCTGAATTCTTAAAGCTCCATTTTGTCTGATATGTGCTATGGCCTGGTGCGAGGTCAGTGAAGCTGGCAGCGCAACACTAAAAGTCCACGGCGCTGCTCGGCAATACCCAGCTGAGTGTCATTGAAGTAGCGAGAGGCGGACGGCCTTTCACAAGCTCCTGAGATATTATCTCCGATTGTAAACAAGTCTTTGTAGTAGCAGGGTCGATAGCATTTGACGATGTTGACCGGAATACACTCCTTGAAATTCGGAACGTAGCATGGATAAAATACGGGGAGTGAAAAATTATCTACAGATACCAGTTTGCAGTTATAAGACTCAAAGGACATGAAAAGAAAACAGTCATTGAGAAGGAAGGGACGCAGGATTGTAACCTATCCCCGAAATTAGTCTATAAGTACGTTCAGAAAGCTATGAATTAAGTCAAGGAAGCCGTGAATTAAACCAAGGAGAAATTCGGAAAGGGAACTGAATTTCAGTGGGAATTAATTAAATTTTGATGTTTGCCGATAACATTGTGACTGATCGGAGATGACAAAGGACTTGCAAGATCAGTTGAATCCAATGGGTAATATCTTGAAAAGAGAGTTTAAGATTCACATAAACAACGTTAGAACAAGGCTAATAAGGTATAGTTGAAATAAATAAGTTACAGCTGAAGGGCGTTACACTATGAAATGAGACACTGAAAGAAGTAGACGAGTTTTTCTATTTGAGCAGCAAAATAACCGAGCAGCAAATTAGCCACCGAAAACAAGAGTAAAGATTACAGCACAGACTTCCAATAACAAAATAAAGTTTCCGAAAAAGATAAATGTCTTTCTGCCTAATACTAATTTAAATATTAGGCTGTCTGTTCTGAAAGGGTTTGTCTAGAATGAAGCCATATCCAAAAGTGAAACAGAACAGACAAGCGATACTAAAAGCTTTTGAAATTTGGTGTTACAGAATAATGGTGAAGATTCGATGGGTAGACTGGATAACTACAGAAGCGGTATCGAATCGACTCTGGAAGAAAAGATATCTGTGTCACTACTTGACTAAAAGAGGGGCTCGATTGTTAGGACACATTCTAAGCGTCAAGGAATAGTCTAATTGGTAATGGAGTGAATGTAAACGCTAATTTTTGCTCGTTCAGTGGTGACTTTCCGTACAGCCTCTGAAAGCAAAACTGCGTTAGGCATGTAAACATAACGCATATAAAATGCTGAACCACGGAAGCTTTATTTGGGTGTGAAGACTCTTGTTGTGTAAGTGTCCGCTTGAAGGTCCTATAGTCGCGCGGAGTGGCCGCGGGGTTTGAGGCGCTATGTCACGGATTGCGTGGCCCCTCCAGCTGGAGGTTCGAGTCCTCCCTCAGGCATGGGTGTGTGTGTGTGTTGTTCTTAGTGAGTTTAAGTTTGTTTAAGTAGTGTGTGAGTCTAAGGACCCATGACCTCAGCAGTTTGGTCCCTTAGGAATTCACATACATTTGAACGTTTGAAGTTCCTATAGAATCAATACAAGCAGAGCTTGTTACTTGGTTCCTGCATCGAACATATGCTGAACGCACGCGTTCAAGTTTGTACACAAAGATGAATAACAATACACCCGTGTAAAGAAAGTGAGCTTTTAGCACATTGACTAACGATGCAGGATGAATAGCAAACCATTTGGTGAAAATACCTTCTCCTGCTGGTGAAACTGAACCTGGGAATCCATCGAGATACTTAGAAGCTGTGAAACAACTGTAATCTGAACTGTCAAACCGAATTGGAGAAGTCTACATCTACATGTACATCTACATGGATACTCTGCAAATCACACTCAGATGCCTGGCAGAGGTTTCATCGAACTACTTCCACAATAATAATTCCCTGTTATTCCACCCTCGAATAGCGCGCGGAATAAACGAACACCTAAGTCTATCCGTGCGAGCTTTGATTTCCTTTATTTTACTATGATTATTGTTTCTCCCTGTGTAGTTAAGCGCCAACAAAATATTTTCACATTCGGAGGAGAAAGCTGGTGATTGAAATTTCGTGAGAAGATCCCGCTAAACGAGAAACGCCTATGGCAGGTTGGGTTGTTTTGGGGGAAGAGACCAAACTGCGTGGTCATCGGTCTCATCGGTTTAGGGAAGGACGGGGAAGGAAGTCGGCCGTGCCCTTTCAAAGGAACCATCCCGGCATTTGCCTGGAGAGATTTAGGGAAATCACGGAAAACCTAAATCAGGATGGCCGGACGCGGGATTGTACCGTCGTCCTCCCGAATGCGAGTCCAGTGTGCTAACCACTGTGCCACCTCGCTCGGTGGAAACGCCTTTGTTTTAACGATGTCCACCCCAGATTCTGTATCATTTGCGTGACACTCTCTCCCCAATTTCTCGATAGTACAAAAAGTGCTGTCTTTCTTGAATTTCTCGGTGTACTCCGTTACTTCTATCTGGTAAGAATCCCATGCCGCGCAGCAGTCCTGCGTAAGAGGACAAGCGCAGTGCAGGTAGTCTCTTTGGTACATTTGTTGCATCTTCTAAGTGTTTTGCTGATAAAACGCAGTTTTTGGTTACCTTCCCCACAACATTTTCTGTGTGTTATTTCCAATTTAATTTGTTCGTAATTGTAGTTCCTAGGTGTTCAGTTGAATTCACGGTCTTAAATTTTTATTGATTTATCATGTAACCAACGTTTAACAGATTCCTTTTAGCAGTCAGGTGGATGACCTCACGCTTTTCATTATTTGGGGTCAATTGCCAGTTTTCGCACCCTACATATATCTGATCGTTTTATCGTTGCATGCTAATACACCCACACTGAGGCTACAGTCTATGCGAACCCGTACGTTAGAAAACAAGACAGTTTGCCATTTTGAAATTCTAGGCATTTAATACAAAATCATTAAAACTATGCTTCAAAAATTGATGAAGTACTGAAACATGGAATGAAGCAGAATGCGCAAAGACGGGCAGGCGAGGCTGGAAATGTGCAATAGCTTGAAGACCTGAAATGAGAGAGATCGTCTTTGTGACTCGAATCAACGATGGAAGAGTAATGTGACATAAAAAAGTTTGGTTTTTTCCTCAGATTCCTACAAAAAATATCGTCATTATTTGTTGAATATTTTTTCGACCAGTGAAGCCCTATTCTTTAAAGAATGGAACTGCCGTGTATAAAACGCTTCAAATATCTAATTGCTTTAGTGATGAGTTAATGTGTTAAATAGTTGACGTTACGCATGTATAGCGAGAAAGAGTTTAAGAAAGATTTGAAATTACGTATAAAGTTCGTTGGAAGTCGCTAAGAGCTCTCATTACGAAACACTGGATGAGTATAGTCTGGATAATTTGCGCTACATTTTAAGCAAAAGATAGTTTCTCACACATCTCAATGTTATGACGTCATATCTCCTTAACTATGTGTCGTGTAGTGATATAATTTTGCAGCTACATCAAGTAGTGTATGTGGATACTCTCTGGAATATATGTTGCGAATACTTTTTGATACATGTACGATAAAAGCATTCTACATTGTAAAATTGCTGTTATAACTTTTCAAAATTTGGTAGTTTCCATAGTCTCAAAGTTCATAAGTCTTGTTACCTACAGGAAAATATTAACTTCACAGCTGATGTGTGTAGTGATGATTAAGTTGTTTGCATTGGTAAAATTTTTTGGCATTTTAAATAGTGACAGGACTTTCTTGTGGTTTGTGCTTCTGCTTTGGTCCAGTTTTTGTTTACTTGTCTTGTCACATTAAAAGTTTAATCATTAGTGTTCCCACGAATTTTGCATATCGGTGACATTTTGACCCCAAAATAAACTAAACAAAATAGTCATTACCAATCACAGGAAAAACAAACCCCTTATCATTCCTGTAAAAAACAGAACGTCTAGAAGGTTCCATAATAACCTGCAAGTAGGTTTTAAATTGCAAGACATTTCCAGGGGCTGATGTGGACTCTGACCACAAACTATTGGTTATGACCTGTAGATTAAAACTAAAGAAACTGCAAAAAGGTGGGAATTTTAAGGAGATGGGACCTGGATAAACTAAAAGAACCACAGGTTGCACAGAGTTTCAGGGAGAGCATAAGGGAGCAATTGACAGGAATGGGGGAAAGAAATACTGTAGAAGAAGAATGGGTACCTTTGAGGGATGAAGTAGTGAAGGCAGCAGAGGATCAAGTAGGTAAAAAGACGAAGGCTAATAGAAATCCTTGGGTAACAGAAGAAATATTGAATTTAATTGATGAAAGGAGAAAATATAAAAATGCAGTAAATGAAGCAGCAAAAAGGAATACAGACGTCTCAAAAATGAGATCGACAGGAAGTGCAAAATGTCTAAGCAGAGATGGCTAGAGGACAAATGTAAGGATGTAGAGGCTTATCTCACTAGGGGTAAGATACATACTGCCTACAGGAAAATTAAAGAGACCTTTGGAGATAAAAGAACAACTTGTATGAACATCAAGAGCTCAGATGGAAACCCAGTTCTAAGCAAAGAAGGGAAAGCAGAAAGGTGGAAGGAGTATATAGAGGGTCTATACAAGGGCGATGTACTTGAGGACAATATTATGGAAATGGAAGAGGATGTAGATGAAGATGAAATGGGAGATACGATACTGCGTGAAGAGTTTGACAGAGAACTGAAAGATCTGAGTCGAAACAAGGCCCCCGGAGTGGACAACATTCCATTGGAACTACTGACGGCCTTGGGAGAGCCAGTCATGACAAAACTCTACCATCTGGTGAGATAGATGTATGAGACAGGCGAAATACCATCAGACTTCAAGAAGAATATAATCATTCCAATCCCAAAGAAAGCAGGTGTTGACAGTTGTGAAAATTACCGAACTATCAGTTTAATAAGTCACAGCTGCAAAATACTAACGCTAATTCTTTACCGACGAATGGAAAAACTAGTAGAAGCCGACCTCGGGGAAGATCAGTTTGGATTCCGTAGAAATGTTGGAACACGTGATGCAATACTGTCCCTACAACTTATTTTAGAAGCTAGATTAAGGAAGGGAAACCTACGTTTCTAGCATTTGTAGACTTAGAGAAAGCTTTTGACAATGTTGATTGGAATACTCTCAAGGGGTAAAATACAGGGTGCGAAAGGCTATTTACAATTTGTACAGAAACCAGATGGCAGTTATAAGAGTCGAGGGACATTAAAGGGAAGCAGTGGTTGGGAAGGGAGTGAGACAGGGTTGTAGTCTCTCACCGATGTTATTCAATCTGTATATTGAGCAAGCAGTGAAGGAAACAAAAGAAAAATTCGGAGTAGGTATTAAAATCCATGGAGAAGAAATAAAAATGTTGAGGTTCGCCGATGGCATCGTAATTCTGTCAGAGACAGCAAAGGACTTGGAAGAGCTGTGGAACGGAATGGATAGTGTCTTGAAAGGAGGATATAAGATGAACATCAACAAAAGCAAAACGTGGATAATGGAATGTAGTCGAATAAAGTCGGGTGATGCTGAGGGAATTAGATTAGGAAATGAGACACTTAAAGTAGTAAAGGAGTTTTGGTATTTGGGGAGCAAAATAACTGATGATGGTCGAAGTAGAGAGGATATAAAATGTAGACTGGCAATGGCAAGGAAAGCGTTTCTGAAGAAGAGAAATTTGTTAACATCGAGTATAGATTTAAGTGTCAGGAAGTCATTTCTGAAAGTATTTGTATGGAGTGTAGCTATGTATGGAAGGGAAACATGGACGATAACTAGTTTGGACAAGAAGAGAATAGAAGCTTTCGAAATGTGGTGCTACAGAAGAATGCTGAAGATTAGATGGGTAGATCACATAACTAATGAGGAAGTATTGAATAGGATTGGGGAGAAGAGAAGTTTGTGGCACAACTTGACCAGAAGAAGGGATCGGTTGGTAGGATATGTTCTTAGGCATCAAGGGATCACCAATTTAGTATTAGAGGGCAGCGTGGAGGGTAAAAATCGTAGAGGGAGACCAAGAGATGACTACACTAAGCAGATTCAAAAGGATGTAGGCTGCAGTATGTACTGGGAGATGAAGAAGCTTGCACAAGATAGAGGAGTATGGAGAGCTGCATCAAACCAGTCTCAGGATTGAAGACCACAACAACAACAACTACAGAACGTGACCAAAGCTTCAAAAAACCAGACTGCTTATGTCTGCGGTTATTGCTGCGAAGTTCCTGGGTTATATAACGAAAAGTGGACTTTCCTATAAATCTTTCTCCTCTAACTGATATAAAAACTGCGACAGTGCATTAATTTCCCTCTATTTTGAAATATTTCAAGAATAATGAATTAGAAAAATGTGGATTTAAAATTATATTTTCAGTAAGCTACTTTCATCTATCTCCACACTTTTGGTCATGCGGATCTTTGTTGACGTAACAAAAAGTTATGTATTAATGCTCTGAGGTTCATGGGAAAAGGCGATTTATATGTAGAGTTGAACTAAATCCATCATACTTGGAAAAGCTGGTTACAGCTCGTCAGAAACAGCTACTTTGCTGAGAGGATTGTAAAAATAACGCAGTGCGACAGTGAATATTTGCAGCTGCGAACGCGATAATTCCCATTCGACGTACCAGCTATTAACACATGCTTTAAAGTTTAAAACTAGTGGCTTTTAATGTGTGGCATCATTATTTATGTGTTGAAAAACGAGAATAACGGAAGCAATTGTTTCCTTTAATCCACCAGGGACTCTCGTGCTTTAAACAGTTGTATATGGGCTACATCTGCCAGTGAAGGGTCTGAATCAGTCTGCACTCTGAAGTGATATATTGTTGTTGTGTTACTCATATTCTGCCCTTTCGATTTCGTTAATCACAATATTCAAAGTAATTTAAAGTCAATCTAATAGAATGCTCAGTAATGTATCACAGATAGGTCCCCTTTCCCCAGCAAGGCATCCAAGTCGCCAAAGTGGCGTCCAGGTGAAAGACTTGTACCTGACGGCTGAACATCACTCTTGGAGGACTCCCAGCTTCCATACCTTTCGACTGTTATTAGTGTAAAATGAGCCTCGGTGTTTTTGTGTTAACGGTTAGCGATTGTTGTTCTGTAACGAGAACAATACGAATAGTGATAAATCGCACTTTAGAAATTAGTTATCAGTGAGACTGAAGTGCGTTTCGAGAAAGTTCCGCCTGTCCTTAATTCTCCTTCCTGCTGAAGTTCATATTATCTCATAGTTCACTCAAATAAATGAAAATTACTACATGCTAATGCCTCTCTAAGAGCACCTTTTCTGTCAACAGCCATGTACTCATTTTGAGTGTACTTTTTATCAACAACAGAATGAGTATGAATGGGCTACATCAGTGCCACAAAGTATAAGCTGCCTCATTAGTTTACAAATGTTGAGTTCGTAGCGGCGATCTGTAGTAATTACTGAGGAGAAGAAAAGATTCCCAGCCGAGATCTCTATAAAAAGTTTTATTACAGATAACCGGTTTCGGTAAGTAGGAGAAGAGCTTCTCAGTCGAGATCGCTATAAAAAGTTTTGTTATAGATAACCGGTTACGGTGAAACTAAGTTACCATCTCCAGATCTTCATAAATATTATTACAAACATCTAGTGCCATCTACACACAAAATCTTCCCGTTGAATTTCCAGGTACATAAAACATGAAACAAACGACGCGTTGTCACGTCAAAATTAAAATTACTATGTACATCACAATTCGCCAAAACATCGTTCCTGTAACTTAATACGTCATACCTGCCAGGGTGCCACAACACTGTCAAAAGTTAGGCATGAAGTATTATGTTATGGGAACGATGTTTTGGCCAATTGTGATGTGTGTAGTAATTTTAATTCTGACGTGCCAACGTGTCACTCATTTCATGTTTTATGTACCTGGAAATTCAATGCAAGGTTTTGTGTGTATATGGCACAAGATGTTTGTAATAATCCTTATGAAGTTCTGAGGATGGTAACTTTGATTTAGAATTAAGTTTTTTATAGTGATCTCGTCTAAGAAGTACTTTTTCTCTGAAGTAATAAACTGCTTCGTCAACTCTACTAATAATTTACTAATTTTGTGGTGCTCTGGCCTTTACAACTTTACAGGGCTACGTATGGATCGAGTTCTCATTAAGCTTCACAGTTAGATACACTGTGTTTACCTGCACCAAAAACCATCCAGCACAGTACCTGATTTGCTAATAAAACCTTGCAAGCGACAGTATCACAATGACAACAAGTATTTACAACCAAAACAGAAACCTTCTCCAGTCAGTTCACTTACAGTCAATCGAAACAATATATTACAATTTTAATGGGATTCCAAATGTGTTTTGCACAGAAGATGCATTCATGAATAGTTCCACACTTTAACATAATTCAAATCTAAAGCTGTCCTCAACTAGAAGTTTGTTTTGCAGATTCCTGGGAGGAAAAGAGGAAAGAAAAAACTCTTTTAGCGAGATATTTGGCATCTTGTAGTGCAATTTGTTCAGTTTAGTGTTAGACTTAATAGTAGAAGGTGCTTCACGATAATGTGAGGCAATAAAACTTGATATCTCTAAACACATCTGGCTTACTTATCGCGACATTTCCCAAGCGTGGTATTTGACGAATTGGACTACTTATCTTTTATGTTTTATCGTCTTACAATGCGGGAATGAATAACGGGCCAGCATAATCTTCGCATCAGTTTCCAGATCTACATATTTTCCAATAAAGACGAACTTGTTGTTGATTGTACAAACAAAGGCCTAAACCAAAACTGTATTCTACAACCAGTCACAATTTATGTTGTTAATCTGATACAAGGCGTTTCAGCAATTTGTTCTTAATCTTCGAGTATTTTTGTTCAACATTTTGTCTGCAGCATTTGAGTTGGGGCCCACTTGGATAAAGTTATACAGTATAACGGCAGAACGCATTGTTTTTCATTGATGACGCTCCCGGACTCACATTTCCACTCTCACAACACAAATAAAAGAAATAAAACCTTAAATATTATAATCATTTATGACCGGCTTAAGATTTCTGTTTACTTTTAGTTCTATGTTAATATTCAATCTTCATCTGTTTTGAAAAATCCAAAAGAACTACGGATGTCCCCAGTGTCATTAGAATGTCCCTCACATGGCTTAGGCGCTAATAGCGTTCACATTTTGGACATCCAGTACTGTTAATGTATATGCTCGCGTTTCACGTGATGGTAATTTCATGAAAGATCGCTCTGATTTTCGTTTGCTGGATCATGTCCAAATGTGTTGTTGGCGCTTCGCTCCACGTCAGCTGATACGAACTCGTAAAACAGCCTTATCTGACTTACTTTCATGATGCCAAGTTCACTCGGCGCTAAACCGCTAATATGCAGGTATATGTGTTTGAGATATTGCGGCAACACGGTTTTGGTTAGGAATACCGAAGCAAGACGGAGAGAAGTGTTAAAGCAATGTCGAAGTCGAAACCATGAACGAAGGAATACAACTTCATTTCAGAAGCATGGAGCTTGTGGAGCAAATCATCCCAACATTAAGGTAAATTTACCGGAATAAATACGAATTATAAGGTTATGAATTGTATCCAGTTCCTTCCGAATATGCCTCCAGTTATCAACGCTACCTCATATAATGGGAAAATTTACCGTAATAATTCCAAAATTCATTATTTCATTCGTAGTACCCGGACAGTACTTAATGCCATGCTTATAATTCCAGACAAAATAAAATATTCTTTTGTTATTTATTTATACTTTCTTGTCTAATTTTCTGGCCGTAACAATGGACCAGACAGATCGAATTTATTTTTATTTTGCGTAAATTATTATGAGAATCATTTCAGTGAACTTCCTTTCAACACTGCACCTTGATCTATATATTGCAAACGAAGAAAACGGGCTCTCGTAATAGCATACGTTGCATAATTCTGCACAGTGGACAGTCGCGTTATTCGTTTGTATTACGGCAACGGCGGCAGTTTTTCCCTTCACAGGTTGGTTGAGTCACGTTCTCACAGATAAATTCCTACTGCGTAGTCACGAAATTCTAATGTAGATGCCTATCTAACCAAACTGTTCCTGCCAACTGTTACTCCATGTGAGATTAGTTGATCCCTCTCGAGAGACGGATACGTTTTCAGCATATCCAACGAGAAGTCTAAAGAACGTATTTTTCAAAATAAATATCGTGTATAATATGTTATCATATATAGATACGAAATTTCATCATAGTCCACTTATTACATCATACAGCCAAAGCACAGTAGCTGCCTAAAATTCGTTAAACACCTACTGTCGATGAACTTCAAAATAATGATTTTAGAATGTAAAATATGAAATTTTCTACCAATAATCTGAGCCTACTGGTTATAAGTATTGAGAACTATAGTCAATTGTATAATGATAGCCACCAATATCCAACTTGCAACGTAAGCACATACCAATAGGATGTTTTTAAATATGAAACTGTTCTCCCTAAAAGTGACAAAAAGTCCACCCATAATCATAATAAAAGCTTTACTGCGTTGCATCAGTTCAGATCACAGTTCCGTATTTTTATTGATGATGTTTCTCTGACTGATTAACCATAAATACAGGTACTCTGACTGATTAACCATAAATACAGGTAGCAACATACCCCGAACTACTTCTCTCATTAGAGAGTGGCACTGGACGCTTGTTACAGTTTTATTGATAAGCGTTGATCGTCTCTGTAATTCATCTACATCCACAACACTATTTCACAGTCACTTAAATTGCATATGTTGTCGGGCGCCATGTGATATATGGTGATAAATAGGAATTTTTGCAGGTAAGATCACATTTTGAAATATTTTTATTTTCTCAGTCATCCGTTTCGACAGAATGTAACTGACATCTTCGGATCTTTTGGTTGCACGATTCATGCACAAAAGTATTATTTCCATAAGATCCGCAAATGAAAGTTAGCCTCTGTCGAAATGGTCGTTGAGGAAATGCAGATGTTCCAACATGTGATCTTGGCTGCAAAAATTCATATTTATCACTGCCTGGCAGACGATTCATCGAACCACTTTCACTCTATTTCTCTACCGTCCCACTCTGGAATATCGCGCGGGAAAAAAGACTAACACATCTTTCCGTGCGAGCTCTGATTTCTCTTATTTTATTACAAGGATCACTCCTCCTTCAGCACGTGGGCGCCGACAAAAAATTTTGCGTTCTGTCGAGAAAGTTGAAGATTGACATTTTAGTGGAAAGATCTCGCCGCTGTGAAAATGAGGAGGGGGAGGAGATTAGTGTTTAACGCCCGTCGACAACCAGGTCATTAGAGATGGCGCACAAGCTCGGATCAGGGAAGGATGGAGAAGGAAAGCGGTCAAGCCCTTTTGAAGGAACCATGCCGGCATTTGCTTTAAGGGATTTAGGGAAATCACAAAAGTCTAAAACGGTATGGCCGGGCGCACGTCTGACTCACAGTCCTTCTGAATGCGAGTATGCGAGTACAGTGTGCTAACCACTGACCACTCGGAGCCGCAATGAAAGATGCCGTTCTCACTCAGATATGGTTCAAGGTGCAGATATCGCACAAATCCAGTGACCAACGTGCTCCGCGTACTACTGGAGATTTCTGGCATTCGCATGGAAAACATTTTGCTGGCAGACCAATGCTTGGCAGGACACTTCAAGTGCTTCCGGATGATTCCCAGACACTTGCAAGCAGCGGTGAACATTCCAGACGATGAAACACCATATAAGGGAAAGCAACTGTTGGTCTGTCTCTGAACTGTTCTATTAATCGTGTCAGGACGCGGGCAGAAATTCAAAAGAACAAAAATAGATTTAACAGAACTGACGAAAGATTTAAATTAGGCTAGTTGGGTGCCTTAGTACTAAATAACATCAAACAGCACCTACTCTTCCACACAATGATACATGTTGGGTCGACCACGATCTGTAGTGGTGTGATGACGTGTTCACGACCCAATCGTTGCGCGGTTACGTATAAGCATTCGGCTCTGGGCTTCTAAAACTGCGTCTTCACATCCAACATAGGAGGCGGATCGCATCCAACATTAGGAGAAGGAACTTTAGGGACAGTAATGTATCTTACACCTCGGCTTATACTGCCCAAACAACAAAAATCATGAAGAATATAACTACTGGTCATGAATGTCTCCACTGTGCGAAAATTCTGAAATTGAAAATAATAGCATCGGATCATGTATTTTCGGCCGCGATTGAAATTGGTGCACAGATTTTATTCCTACGTGTTCAAAAGTTGAGTTATATCCTCAGTTAGTTGCGGAGCATTTTTCCACAGGTCGTGAAACGTTAACTTGTGAAATCACTCGCCCTAGCGAGCCTTCATTATTTCGATATAATACAGCAAGACGCGACTAGTGAAAACACTAGACGATTAGAATTAACTGTGAATCCTTATGTGCGTTACATGTGCAACATTCGTCTATTTCATTGCATCAGGGTTAAAGGTATAAGTTATTGCTTCACCGGTTCCTCAGCGCACCATAAAACAAAAATATTCGCAAACTCCTTGTCCGTTGCTGCCTACCGCGTCTGGAACACGCTACACAGCACTTTGCACAAAATTCAATGCATAGTTGCTTTTAAGAAGGACTTGAAGTATTTCCTTTTTCCACCCTCTTAGCGTTGCCTTAAAGATTAACGTACAGGGCCAGTTTTCCCTCAGTCAAACACTAAATACCAAGCGAGGTGGCGCAGTGGTTACACACTGAACTCGCATTCGGGAGGACGACGGTTCAATCCCGGGTACGGCCATCCTGATTTAGGTTTTCCGTGATTTCCCTAAATCACTCCAGGCAAATGCCGGGATGGTTCCTCTGAAAGGGCACGGCTGACTTCCTTCCCCATACTTCCCTAATCCGATGAGACCGATGACCTCGCTGTCTGGACTCCTTCCCCAAACAACCCAACCCAACTCAAACACTAAATCAATTGCTCCCATCTTCTCCTTGTTCTGCTTCTTACTAATAATGTAACGTAAATCTAGAATGCGTGGTTAGATGTAAGAGAGGTCGTAATAACCTACACCATTGCCAAATTAAAAAAAAAAAAAACTTTAGAAACAGCAGAAAATTTCAGTATTTAACCTTGTATACTCAAAACGATGTTCTTGAATTTTGATGCAAATAAAAGGAGGTAGCTTTGGTGCTCTCTGTGTGGTCTGTGAGAACATATGTCCGCGGCGAGACGGCACGCAGCGCGGTCCAGCTTCCTGCTGTGAGTTGGCAAGCAACCGTGCGAGAATTTGTGCGCAGCACAGCGTACCGCTAATGTAACTTTTTTGGGCGCTCTCGTCGGAGGCGGAAACTACAGCAGTGCGCCGTCCGGCGCCCGGCGCTGGCCTCGGAATTAACATCATAAGGACCGACGAATGGCCGGAACGCCCCGAGCGCGCCGTTAGTTAGGCCCTGCAATTAACGCCACGAGCGCGTACCTGCCCTGAATCAAAGACGCGCGCAACAACGTCGCAAAGTACCACGCGCGGGAACCGGTATGTTTCCGTCCCACCACTAGCGTCATGCCGGGCGAGAACCTCCGAATTCGCAATTGTTAACGTAAATTACTGCTAAATTTTAAAAATAATGGCATCTGGCAATTTCAATAGATCTACCTTTAATCCTTTGAGTCCCGACAATATGAATAAACACAATTTTGAAATTTTTCACAAAATTTACCTTTATTGTCATCGTAAGCAACGAATACAGGAAGAAATTGTCAAAAAGTAAAAAACGGATTTTTTTTTATGTTGTTTCACTTTGGAACCACTGCGACATACACTGTGGTGACAGAAGTCATAGGATAACGATATTCACATAAGCAGATGGCACTAGTATCGCATACAGAAGGTATAAAAAGGCAGTACATTAGCGGAGCTGTCATTTGTAGTTAGGTGATTCATGTGAAAAGGTTTCCGACGTGGCTATGGCCGCACGGCAGGTATTAACAGACTTGGAACGGGGAATGGTAGTTGAAGTTAGACATATTGGACATTCCGTTAGGAAATTCAATATTACGATCTCCACAGTGTCAAAGGTATTCCCGAAAATACCAAATTTCGGGCATTACCTCTAACCACAAACAGCAAGTTGGCCAACAGTCTTCACTTAACGACCGAGAACAGGGCGTTTGTGCAGAGTTGTCAGTGCTAACAGACAAGCAACACTACGTGAAATAACCGCAGAAATCAATGTAGGGCGTACGACGAACTTATCCATTAGGACAGTGCGGTGAAATTTGCTTTAATGGGCTACGGCAGCAGATGACCGACGCGAATACCTCTGCTATACAATACGACACCGCCTGCAGCGCCTCTCCTGTGATCGAGATTATACCGATTGGATTTAAGACGACTGGAAAACCGTGGCCTGGTCAAATGAGTCCAGATTTCAGTTGGTAAGAGTTGATGGACAAGGCACTGTGCAAGCTCGTGGTGGCAACTTAATGGTGTGAGTTGTGTTTACATGGAACATTGAATGAGAATGATTGTATTAGGCTCTTTGGAGAACATTTTCATCCATTCGTGGACTTCATATTCCCAAACAACGATAGGACTTTTATGAATTACAATGCACCTTGTCATCGGGCCACAGTTGTTTGCGATTAGTTTGAAGACCATTCTGGACTATTCGAGCACAATTGTGGGACATAATTGAGAGGTTCAAAAAATGGTTCAAATGGCTCTGAGCACTATGGGACTTAACATCTCTGGTCATCAGTCCCCTAGAACTTAGAACTACTTAAACCTAACTAACCTAAGGACATCACACAACACCCAATCATCACGAGGCAGAGAAAATCCCTGACCCCGCCGGGAATCGAACCCGGGAACTCGGGCATGGGAAGCGAGAACACTACCACACGACCACGAGCTGCGGACAATTGAGAGGTCATTTCTTGCATAAATGCACAAAATACTGCATCGGCAACCCCTTGGCAATTATGGACGGGTGTAGAAGCAGCACGGCTCAGTATTTGTGCAGGGGACTTAGTGAGTCCATGTCACGTCGAGTTGCTGTCCTAAGCGAGGCAAGAGGAAGTCCGACACGATATTAGGAGGTATCCTGAGAACTCTGCCATCTCAGTGTACAGTTACTGTGGGGACAAGATCAGAAACACTTCCACGGGAGATTCACAGCTTACATGAACAATTGTTCTTCAAAGAATTTACGTTCTCCTTGGCACGCATCGTGGTGTAAGTCTTCTAATTGAATTTCTTTATTGTGATAGGCCTATCTCAGCTATAATTCCCGTTGTCAAGCCAACTCTTGTTTTTCTTGACTTCCATATCAGATCCGTTTGTACTGTCGCTTTTTAAATTGCTGACTGTGGTTTTGTGACCGGTGGTTGTATTTTTAGGGAATTTGTGGTAGCTTGTTGGTTCCTCTTGACATCTGCGGATACTGTCCAAGGAATATTAGTTTTTATCTATATTTTAACGAATTATATCCATAAATTTGCAGAAGAGAGCATTTTGTACGATGTGTACCACCTTATCTGTCAGTTTTACCACGGCAGGCTCGTTTCCACTGTCGTCCTCAATATCGTCATGAACAACATTTTGAGTCATTAGTTCATGACCTGGAAAAGACGTTCCTGATGTGCTCGCCTGATCTAGAACATTCACAGAAGCATCCTCAGTGTCCATTTCTGTCTCAGATGTCTCTGAATCGAAGTCACTCGGAATTTCTTCTTCTTAAAGACGGACGTTTAGATCATGGGTGGGGTTTCGAAACGTCCATGAACATGTAATGACTAAAAGATATTATAGTTCTAAATAACAAGCAAAAACCTGGCCTAAAATTTAATAAACTTACATCCATTTACTACCTTAATTATAAAAGTTCATATAACTCCATTGATTTCCCATCGAAACCACTCATAGAAGCTGCAGTACAAACACAAATGTATGTTACAATAACTTTAGATATACTTGCGTTCATTGTCAGTGGTTTGCTCAATACGATACCCATGAAAAAACTAAACGTCAAGCACATTATGTTTAAAACATTGCAGACACAAGTCTCCTAAGATCACGTAGCAAAAACTCAGCGTCGATTGTTGCTTCAAACGCTGTAAGCGGCAGCTGCAATGCAGTACATTCGTAGAAGTGCCTCATTGTATCACTTGGAATCTCTATCTTGCAGGAACGTCGGTTATTGCAAGCGAAAGGCAATGGTTCTTAAAAAAAAAAAAATATAACAGAATGGTTGTTTGAGGCAGAAACCATTGTAGCTCAAAGGGTTAATTTGTGAAGAAATCTGGAAAACATGGCAGATACCAGGAGAAATTAATGTGGAATTAAGTCACGCATTGCATAAGAAAGATGAAAAACCGTTTGTCAGCAACTATATGTACCACTGAGCTAAAACATTATGATCACTGCCCCTAGCAAGGTTGAATGCCGCCTGGTGGCATTTTGGGTGCGTGATTCGATGACGAAGGTGTATAGGAGGAGCAGAGGCGAATGGCCAATCATTCTAGCGACGATACGGGCCGCAAATCTGGAAATCCATTGACGTAAGCTACTTTGACAAAGGGCAGATTATCACAGCTCGGTGCCTGAGAGAATGAATTTAGAAACAGTGAAGTAGGTGGGCTGTTCACGTGCTACTGTTGTGAGCATCTACGGAAAGTGGTTGAAGGACGGCGAAACCACGAGTAGGTGCACGCCTCACCACGGAAGTGGAAGTCGGAGGTTTGCCCGCTCTGTAAGGCAGGATAGTCGGTGATGTGTGACAGATCTCACAAGAGTACAATGCTGTTGCAGGCACAAGTGTTCCAGAGCACACTGCTGACCATATATTTTTTGAACAGCAGACGCCCAGTGGACACGGGATAATGGAGATTGGACCTTAGATCATAGGAAACGGATGAGTACAGCATCAGACCAGTAATAGTCAGATGACTTCGTCATCAGTATCCATAACAAACGAAGGAATACTACAGTATATTAAGAAAACCTCCACTTCAGTCGGAATATGGCGTATGTAATTAATAACATTATCATTGACCACGAAGAGTAGCATCGACCGCCATACTAATGCGCATTCTTTTTCGATAAACTATGTTTACACACATGCTCAAGCGGATCACTGCCATCGGCCTTCTTACCGGGAAGCGAGTACTCCTAGCAACAGTGAAGTTAAAATTTAAGTGAATAGATAAAGTACGAAACGAAGTGTTACTAGAGGGTAGCCTATTATAATAGCGCCTGAGGGCACTACTCTTAAATTTCGCCTACCACGGGAGTAGCGAAACCTGTGATTTGTTTTCGAGAGCTAGTATTCAGTACGGCAATAACACTCGTCTTATCTGGCGGCAACCGACAGTGAAAAAGATATTAATTGCCGTAGACTTCAATATTCGACCCCTGTAGCAGTATCCTACGTAATCAAAATTAAGTCTGAGTAGTGACTATTAAATCCTAGTTTTCCAGGTAAAATAACATAACTGCATTTGAAATTTCTGTTTATACTGCTTTTCCAGGTTATCCCTTTCGTGTCTGAAATATGTCAATGAAGAAGATCACTTAACAATTTAAACGAATATTACGCAAATATTTACTAACAATTTTCTATGCTTTTATACACAGTAAAACTTACGCCAGCTTAGAATGCTTTCCGCATAGTTACACTGCAGAGATAAATTTAGCTTCCATCTCGAAATAATTCTCAAAAATATTTATTATACAATTAGTTCAGAAAGGTCTGACACTCCAGTAAGACCTGTCGCAGAAGTAGAGTTCATAAAATGGCGGCTATGCCTTTTATATTTTCTAATAGTCAGCGAGGAGAACGAAAATCACTCCAGTAATGTTTCAATTGCGCGCTGAAACGTCTGTGAAATCCAACTCGACCAATGGTCGAAGTTATGGAAAACGCTTCAAATGACTCGAAATAAAATGATGTATTATGCTATGGAACAAGATTATTAAGAGAAGAGATAGGCTACCTCGGTACACTCCATCCAGAAATTGTTATCTTTGCTAGTATCAGTGGGGGGGATGAGGATTGGAGAAGGAGACGAAGTTTAGAAAATTCTAAATAAATTATCGGGGTTTTGGGTGTAGTAGTTGCATGTAGATGAAAAGCACAAGACAGGAACAGCTGGAAAACATCGAGACTTACGTAATAAAGTGAAAATCAGGTTGGAGGGTTTCAGACGTGGTACTAAAGGAAAACGGAAGCGGAAAGACATGCTATAATGTAATATTTCGGTAGACTGATTTCACAACGAATGTGGAAATATATTGCAAATCATAAAATCTTTCAGAGGTTAGTGATGTGTGTTACATTCAAGTTTCAGTTTTTCGAAATAGTTGTTGCTCATTTTTCAAACGTATTAGAAATGTCGGTACACCAGTACATAAACAGTCATAAGCTTCCTTTTTTCTGCCTTAGACTGTACAAGTTAAGGCTGTCTACTGAACTTAGCTTATCACTTAACATGCGATGACCATTGCTGCCATCTTTTCGTTTAAAACACCCTCTCTGCTGGAAAACCACTTCACTAACTTAATCATACGTATATTCAGCAGTTTTCGATTGTAAAAGGATGAGCTAAGTTGTAGGAGAAACGAATAAGGAAGCATGTCTTCCATTTACTTCTAAATGCTTTTAATTTGTCAGTCTCATGCTATATATCCGTTAGAGTCTCGATGAAGGGTAGTCACTGTTCAGTTACACTATCATTGTTACTTCTGCCGAGATAGCTTGTGTAGCAGATAAGAGTTCAACGAATTATTGCTACACAGAGCAATAAACGTCAAGACAGTGGCTGGAAAGATGCTCGAGTCTGAAATGAGTCGAAAGATTAAATGATTAAGTACACTGATTGTTCGAACTTCTCGGTGCTGGAAGTTCTACAGTCGCGCTTTTGGATTACTGAACAGGTGAACAGTCCTGGTTTGTCAACCCTTAGTTCTAACTAGCAAACCACTACACAGGTTTGTAGTTTAATCAGGAATGCATCGAACTATCTTTGTCTACTTTTGTCTATGCTTTCCCCACAGATAAGGTATTTACTACTTGCCACAAGATTAATTATTCTGAGTTAAAACTACTAACGCATGTTCTATTAAAATATACCCATCTAACAGAAAGTTTATCGGCGAAGCTCTTTTATGTGCTCTCGTGGAGGTAGCAAAGGCAATAAATTATCCAAGTCTCCTTCATAAAGTCGAAGATCAAGTTTTCGGGTCGATTAATATCTGTCGGCGAACTCCCGGCTGCCAATCCCACAATAGCCCATTCACAGCTTTTTGCGCTTTAAGTTTGAATTATGATCAACTTTACGTTCCAGTAGGCATACTCAACTAGATGTTGAATGCTTCTGAGTTACTGACTTCAATGAAACGAGTTGCCTGAAGTGCCCGGGTCAAAAGTATAAATCCGAACAGAGTAATTCTAAAAACCAATGCCGTCCTCTGTAAATGTTAGTAGAATGAGATTTTCTTTCACTCGGTTACTAGGCAGGCTTCGTATCTCTATTTCACTGAAAGTATCTTTGAAACTAACTTATCATGAATGTCAAATTTTATAATGCGATTCCGTCGTATTACTTTTATTATTCATCAAGCAACACTATTCTTCCCTATCCCAAAGTGTATGTTTCCTCTGCGACGTTGATGTTACAATATTACTTCTGTAAATAATGTAAATGAAACTAGGAAACATTGCACAAGTGACTAGGAATTTGTCAAAATGTAGCTAATCACAGTTGTAATTTGAAATCTAAATATGTAATATTTATATTACGGTTATGCTATTATGAGAACAATAGTAGAGATTATCATTATTTAGCATTTGAATATTATAATGCTCTAGAAATTTTGTTTCCCGTGGACTTTCTAACTTGTAAGTTGTCATAAATCCTCTGCTTATGATTTATTTTGTTCCTGGATAGATTGCTTAGCTGCATTCTTTGTAGATAGTTCCCTTATTAGCTTTACATTCATTATCGTTTTTTAATCCAATAATACACAAAGATTTCTAAATTTCAGTCGTTTTAGTTTAACTTTTGTTGTATTTTGTTTTGTAGAACTTTAGTTTCCTCTCTGGTTTCATATTTATATTTCATGTTCTACGAAATTTTCTATACACACATACACACACACTATCTCTCTCTCTCTCTCTCTCTCTCTCTCTCTCTCTCTCTCTCTCTCTCTCTCCCTCCCTCCCATGCAGGGTGAGTTACCTAATATCATCACTGGAAACACCTCCCAAACCACAATAAATACGGAATGACCAATTTCGAAGACCGAAAGGAAGGAGAGAGGGTGGTGTAATTAGTTAATACAAACTATTGAGAAATGCAGGGAAGTATGATTTTCAACATATACTTACGTTTCTTTAAATGGAAACTTGTTATTATTTTTATCACAACTGAAGATAGAAAAAAATACTTAATCAGTGCCGTTTCTTACATTGTAAAATGTAATTTGTAAAATCCATAGTAATTTGTAAAGTGAAATTGACGCTTGAGTAACTCCTCAGCAGTTCAATCGTGTGTATCGGAGAGAATCGAATTAATTAGGTGTACAATAAGATCAGTGATGTAACGTACATACAGAAGAGACTGGAACTGCACGTTACGTTCACATGCTAACATTTTTATTAGTCTTTTTCTCTGAAGAATACTGCACGGCACTGATTTGTTAGAAGAAAGTGTACATTAACATGAGAATTTAGTTAAACATACAAAATTGTTTTTTGTCTTCAATTACAGAATGCAAAACTGTGTGTCCTGACATTTCAGGCCAATAAATGTTCAAAGTGGTGCCCATCATTTTCTTCACACATTTGCAACCTACCGCGTAATGAATGTCTCACACGTCGCAGTACATCTGGTGTGATGTTGCCACAGGCTGCCTCAATACGATGTTTCATATCCTCTGGGGTTGTAAGCACATCACGGTACACGTTCTCCTTTAACGTACTCCACAGAAAGAAGTCTAAAGGTTTAAGGTCAGGAGAATCGGCTGGCCAATTTATGCGTCCGCCACGTCCTATGAAACTCCCGTCGAAAGTTCTGTCAAGGGTCAGCCTAGTGTTCATTGCAGAATGTGCAGGAGCACCGTCATGTTGATACCACATACGTTTACGCGTTTCCAGCGGGACATTTTTTTTAGCAATACTGGCAGATCATTTTGTAGAAACTCGATGTATTTTGCAGCTCTTTGGGTGCCTGCAGTGAAGTGAGGACCAATCAGATGGTCGCCAATTACTTCTCGCCATACATTGACATTCCACGGTCGCTGTCGCTCTACCTGTCGAAGCCAGCGAGGATTGTCCAAGCACCAATAATGAATGTATCGTAAATTCACTGCACCGTGATTTGTGAAACCTGCTTCATCGGTAAACAGGCAGAACAGCAACCCAATCACTGTTAATGCCCATTGATAGAAATTCACTCGATTATTAAAGTCATCTCCATGTAATTGCTGATCCAGCAACACATGATACAGGTGAAATTTGTTACGATGAAGTATGCGCATTACACTACTTTGACTCATTGCTCTGCCTCTAGCGATGTCACGTGAAATCATGAGTGGGTTCACGGCAACAGCATATAACACATCACCTGCACCTGCTTCTCCTGTTGTAGGTTTGTTACAGACCCGTTTGCGTGTTACGACCATACCTGTTGCATACAATTATTGGTAGATATTTTCAAATGTGCCGCGCTTTGGATGATCTCGGTCTGTGTACATCTCTGCATACAACCTGCAGGCTGCAGCTGCATTTTGTCTACACTCGCCATAGACGAGTATCATCTCTGCTGTCTCAGACTTATAATAAACCATTTCCACAGTTCTTACAACACTATACACACTGTTGTACTTGCGACCTTTTCACTTCCTACTGTGCGTACTTCTGCTCTTACTTGTGTACAGTACACAAGCACAGACGTCAGGTAACATAGTGTACTACAGTTACTCTAAGTACAAGGACTAATTCAGCAAGATCTACATGCACACCCGGAGACGGCCAAACTCGTAAACATCGTAGTCTTCGTAAACATACCTCTACAGATCTTGTTTGTTACAACACCCATGAGGTTTCAAGCTTCATCTTTGCGTTACTGTGGATGTTCTTAACATTTTACAATGTGGCAAACGGTATTGATGAAGTATTTGTTTCTATTTTCAGTTGCACTAAAAATAATAACAGGTTTCTATTAAAAAAATAAGTATGTGTTGAAAATCAGACTTCCGTACATTTCTCAGTGGTTTGTATTAACCTATTACAACAGTCTCTCTCCTCATGTTCGGTCTGCGGAATTGGTTATTCAGTGTTTGTTGTTGCTTGGGAAGTGTTTCCAGTGGTAATGTTAGATGACTCACTCTTTTCAGAGCTAGAGGCTACCAAGATATTTGTCTCTGTTCTAGTTCTCACTGGTAAATTTCTAATGAAATCGTTATGTTATTGTAGAGACAGTGACAATCCGTACTTCTACCCTATAATTCGTTGATCATCTTCTGCTTATGGCATTGTCATAAAATTGCTAGCATCGGCCCGTGCAAGAAAAAAATGGTTCAAATGGCTCTAAGCACTGTGGGACTTAACATTTGAGGTCATCAGTCCCCTAGAACTACTTAAACCTAACTAACCTAAGGACATCACACACATCCATGCCCGAAGCAGGACTTTTTTTCGTTGTTGATCGTTGTGTTTGGTCGTTGCGGACTTCACATGACATCCATTGAAGTTCGTTGTTGATCTTTCCCTTAGTTTTTTTATTACAGAGGCCAACCAGCTTTCTCTCTCTCTGACCGAACACGCTGAGCAACGGTGCCGATTCCAACCTGCGACCGCAGCAGCTGCGCGGTTCCGGACTGAAGCATCTAGAACCGCTCGTCCACAGCGGTCGGCAGTCCGTGCACGACAGTACGGGCTATCAATATGTTCGAAGAAATCGCACGCGAAAATGTGATTATTCAGACGGTCCTATCTCGGGTTCCACTCATCAGAGAGATAAAGGGTCAAGTGTTTTGGATCACACACTTCCTCCGGTCCATGCAGATACAGCAAACAAGTTATTCTTTTGCATTGAGCGTGGAGTAGGGTGGGCCCTACGCGGCTTATAAAAGCACCAATTGTTCACGGGCGGTTCCAGAGAAAATCCAGAAAAACCATGATTTTTGGGTACCACAAGCACCAAATGTGCAAAAGTCAGTCCAGTAATTTCTGTTCTTGACACATAGTCGAAAGTTTACCATATGTTCTTAAGATGATGATCTCGGGATAATTCAAAACTTTTTTCGATATCATTATCCCTTATCAGGAGAAACAAAACTGTTGTTCTACGGATCGGAGCGAGGAATGTCAGATCCCTTAAGCGGGCAGGTAGATTAGAAAATTTAAAAAGGGAAATAGATAGGTTGAAGTTAAATATATAGGGAATTAGTGCGGTGGCAAATAGGGGTAATGCACGAGTAGGTTTAATAACGAGTAAAAAAATAGGGGCACGGGTAAGCTACTACGAACAACATAGTGTAGCCAAGACAGACACGAAGCCCACGCCTACCACAGTAGGAGAAGTTTATATGCCCACTGGCCTCACAGATGACGAAGATATTGAAGAACTGTATGACGAGATACGAGATTATTCAGATAGTGAAGGGAGACGAAAATTTAATAGTCATGGGTGACTGGAATTCGATAGTAGAAAAAGGAAGAGAAGGAAAAGTATTAGGTGAATATGGAATGGGGGTAAGGAATGAAAGAGGAAGCCGCCTGGTAGAGTATTGCATAGAGCATAACTTAATCATAGCTAATACTTGGTTTAAGAATCACAAACAGATTATAAAAGGTTAAGACAGAGATGTAGGAACCGGGTTTTAAATTTTAAAACATTTCCAGGGCCAGATGTGGATTCTGACCACAATCTATTGGTTATGAACTATAGATTAAAACTGAAGAGACTGCAAAAAGATGGTAATTTAATGAGATGGAATCTGGATGAACTTGAAAGGACCAGGGGTTGTAGAGAGTTTCAGAGAGAGTATTAGGGAAGGACTGACAAGAATGAGGGAAAGAAATAAAATACAAGAAGAATGGGTACCTTTGAGAGATTAAATAGTGAAGGCAGCAGAGGATCAAGTAGTTAAAAAAGACGAGGGCTAGAAGAAATCCTTGGATAACGGAAGAGATGTTGAATTTAATTGATGAGAAAACATAAAAATGCAGTAAATGAAGTAGCAAAAAGGAATACAAACGTCTCAAAAATGAGATCGACAGGAAGTGCAAAATGGCTAAGCAGGAATAGCAAGAGGACAAATTTAAGGATGTTGAGGCGTATATCACTAGGGGTAAGACAGGCACTGCCTATAGGAAAATTAAAGAGACCTTTATAGAAAAGAGAACCACCTGTATGAATCTCAGGTGGAAAACGAGTTCTAAGCAAAGAACAGAAAGCAGAAAGGTGGGACGCGTGGTTTAAGGTACCAAGTCACGGAATGCGGGGTCCCTCCCGCCGGAGGTTCGAGTCCTCAATCGGGCATGGGTATGTGTGTTGTTCTTAGCATAAGTTAGGTTTTAGTAGTGTGTAAGTCTTAAGAGACCGATGACCTCGCAGTTTGGTCCCTTAGGAATTCACACTCATCTGAACACTTAAAACAGAAAGGTGGAGGGAGTATATAGATGTTCTATACATGGGCGATGTGCTTGAGGGCAATATTCTGGAAATGGAAGAGGACGTAGATGAAGATGAAATGGGAGATATGATACTGCGTGAAGAGTTTGACAGAGCAGTGAAAGACCTAAGTCGAAAAACGGCCCCGGGAGTAGACAACATTCCATCAGAACTACTAATAGCCTTGAGAGGGCCAGCCAGGACAAAACCGTATCATCCGGTGAGCAAGATGTATGAGACACGTGAAATACGCTCAGACTTCAAGAAGAGTATAATAATTCAAATCCCAAAGACAGCAGGTGTTGACAGGTCCGAAAATTACCGAACTATCAGTTTAATAAGTCACGGCTGCAAAATACTAACGCGAATTCCTTACAGACGAATGGAAAAACTGGTAGAAGCCGACCTCGGGGAAGATCAGTTTGGATTCTGGTGAAATGTTGGAACACGTGAGGCAATACTGACCCTACGACTTATCTTAGAAGATAGATTAAGGAAAAGCAAACCTACGTTTTTAACATTTGTAGACTTACAGAAAGCTTTTGACAGTGTTGACAAGAATACCCTCCTTCAAATTCTGCAGGTGGTAGGGGTCAAATACAGGAAGCGAAAGGCTATTTACAATTTGTACAGAAACCAGATGGCAGTTCAAGAGTCGAGGAGCATAAAAGGGAAGCAGTGCTTGGGAAGGGAGTGAGACGGGGTTGTAACCTATCCCCTATATTATTCAAACTGTATATTGAGGAAGCAGTAAAGGAAACAAAAGAAAAATTCGGAGTACGAATTAAAATGCATGGAGCAGAAATAAAAACTTTGAGGTTCGCCGATGACATTGTAATTCTGCCAGAGACAGAAAAGGACTTGGAAGAGCAGTTGAATGGAATGGACAGTCTCTTGAGAGGAGTATATAAGATGAACATCAACAAAAACAAAACGAGGATAATGGAATGTAGTCGAATTAAGTCGGTGATGCTGACGGAATTAGATTAGGAAAAAGTAGTAAAGGAGTTTCGCTATTTAGGGAGCAAAATAACTGATGATGGTCGAAGTAGAGAGGATATAAAATGTAGACTGGCAATGGCAAGGAAAGCGTTTCTGAAGAAGAGAAATTTGTTAACATCGAGTATAGATTTAAGTGTCGGGAAGTCTTTTCTGAAAGCGTTTGTATGGAGTGTAGCCAAGTATGGAAGTGAAATATGGACGATAAATAGTTTGGACAAGAAAATAGAAGCTTTCGAAATGTGGTGTTACAGAAGAATGCTGAAGATTAGATGGGTAGATATATTACTAATGAGGAGGTACTGAATAGAATTGAGAAGAGGAATTTGTGGCACAACTTGACTAGAAAAAGGGATCGGTTGGTAGGGCATGTTCTGAGGCATCAAGGGATCACCAATTTAGTATTGGAGGACAACGTGGAGGGTAAAAATCGCAGAGGGAGACCACGAGATGAATACACTAAGCAGATTCAGAAGCATGTAGGTTGCAGTAGGTACTTCGAGATGAAGAAGCTTGCACTGGATAGAGTAGCATGGAGAGCTGCATCAAATCTGTCTCTGGACTGAAATCCACAACAGCAACAACAACAACAACATTTCCGCTACCGAGATCCAGAGAATGAAAGTTACCGTACTTAAGTAGAACACCGCAAAAACCGCTTTTTAGCCGTTTTTGCATCGCGGGCGGCAATTATCTAAATACACTTAGAAACACCATTTTCCCGTTTTCGACAATCTGTATCCGTCAAGATAGACCAAGGAAAAAAACCCAATTATCGGTACTAAAATTACGAATTCTGGGGATGGCCACTTCTGTAGTTTCCATTAATGGCGAATCGACAAAATTTTTACGATACGCTCTTAAAATGATGTTCTCGGGGAATCTTGAAAATTTTTTGGTATGTTTATCCGTTACCGGAATCCAGAGGTTCGATGTTGACGCTTATGAACTTTAAATGTGCACATAATATCCGGCCTGGGGCGTAAACGTAGTTTTAACTGACGTACTGAACACACAGCAATGGTTCTGTAGAGAACCTTCAAAATTTTTTCGATATCATTATCTGTTACCGTCATCCGGAGATTCGAAGTTAACACTTATGCACGTAAAATGTGCACGTAGTATCCGGTCTGAGATCATCCGAAGGGTCCTGAAGTCACCAAACTGTTTTTAGTCACAATTTTTTCACCAATAAAATTTTATATGACGTGCTGCCTATGTATAATGCGCACTTCACTCCAATAAAGGCTGTCTTGATCTGGAAATTTTGCGATGATGCCACCTGGAGGTGGAAGCATCGTACAAAAATTTTTTTGGCCCACTTAATTCTGTGTACTACCAAATAAATCACCGTATTTTTTGTTTGTATAGGTGTAACTAAAGTTGTGGTGAGTTTTTACAGTATGCAAAGTATTGTAAAGTGAACTTGCGTTAGACGAGAGACGATTTTGTGTTACCTTATATTATGCATACTTGTTTGTTCTTCATATGTGCCAAAGTATGTAAATGCGTCGAAGTAGATACACATGGAGGAATATCTTGGCGAGGTGCAGTTTTACTTTTGGCGGAATAGGGGCACCACAGATGCAGTAGGGCTCCTACTAATCTTGGAAGAATGATTTATTGAAAAAGGAAGATACCTTTATACGTGCTTCATCGATCTAAAAAAGGCATTTGAAAATGTGGCTTGGGACAAGCTGGCGACTATAATGAGGGGAAAGAGAGTGGACTGGAAAACCAGAAGACTTGTAAATTCATTGTATCTGAATCAAAAAGCCTCAAAGTGAGAGGAGAAAGTAGAAACTGGATCGGACTAGGAAAAGAAGTAATACAAAATTGGTTGAAATGGCTCTGAGCACTATGGGACTTAACATCTGAGGTCATCAGTCCCCCAGAACTTAGAACTACTTAAACCCAATTAACCTAAGGACATCACACACATCCATGCTGGAGGCAGGATTCGAACCTGCGACCGTAGCAGCAGCGCGGATCCGGACTGAAGCGCCTACAACCGCTCAGCCACACCGGGAGTTATACAAGGATGTTGTCTATCACCTATTCATTTCAACATCTGCTTGGAAAATATGATTAACCTATGGTCAGTAGATGACAAAGAAGTAGAAATTGGAGGAAGGAGAATACGATGTTTAAGGTTTGCTGATGACATGGTCCTTCTAGCCACAGGGGAAAAAGAATTACAGGATTTAGTGGACACCATTGAAGCTAACGGAAAAAATTATAGAAGGAAACAAAAGTATTTTCACTAGGAAGAAATAAAGAAATAAAAATTGTGCTGAATGGAGAAGTATTAGAACAGGTACAAAATTGTAAGTGTATTGGAAGCAGGGTAGACACCGACAGGAAGTGCAGCACAGAAATTAAAACAAGGATAGCAATGGCAAAAGAGGAATATTATAATAAAAGGAGAATTTTCTACAGCAGTCTGGACATAGAACTGAGGAAAATATAAAATGTTTTGTATGGAGTGTTCTTCTATATGGCACTGAAACATGGACTTTGAGGAAGAAAGACAGAGAAAGGTTGGAGGATTTTTGAGATATGGATATGGCAGAGGATGGAAAGAATAAGTTGGATGGACAGAGTAAAAAATGAAGACGTACTGAGAAGAGTTGGAGAAAAGACAGTTACTAGATGTAATAAAAAGAAGAAAAAGAAATTGGATTGGGCATATATTAAGAAAGAATGACGGACCGATAAAAACAGTTTTAGAAGGTTGTGTAGCAGGGAAAAAGGAAGCGAGGAAGGAAGAGATTTCAGATACTAGATGACGTGATGGACGGTACAACATACAGCAGCCTTAAGAAGGAAGCAATGGATCGCAGAAAATGGAGAGGCAAAGGACCTATTAATATAGCAGAAAACTGATGATGATGAGATACACAAACTGCTAAACTTTACTGATTACAAGATTTGTTTTATGTATGCAGCTCACCCTGCTGTAATAGAGAAAAGAAGACAACCGACTGAAAAATTGCGAATATGCGCTCTTTTAAAGACGCTTGACAGACATGGAACGTGAATGGAAGAGAAAGAAACCCTAATAACTCAAAACCTTCCTTCATGCAGCTCACGATGGTTTGCGGTGTATAGATGTAGATGTGGATGCTCGTTCCATCTTCGCGACAAAACATTTTGGCACGCGAACATGCTTTTTGTGCTGCAAGACAATAGCAGAGTGACCGTGGAAGAGAGAGGAGGCAGCGATGGTGGGAGAGAGAAAGTGGCAGTGAAAGAGACGTATAGGGGAAAGTTGGGAAAGAGTACGCACTTAACTTTATCCTCTCATATCTAGTAGATGTGAAGGATAAAAGATTCTTTTGCCATAACAAAGTATTGCTGGTTTATTTAGGAACATCGTAAATCAATTGCAGCTCCCTAACTTTTCACACAAACTTTTCATTCAAATCTTAAATGTCAACTTATGTAAGACACTGCTCGCTCGTAGTCTTAGCCGTACCGTCTGTTAAAGAGTACATGACATGTAGTTGAATAATATGCACTAACATAAATCATAAGAAAATTCATATTGTCCTTCATAACCTGTATATTCTTCATGCCACCATTGAGAGTGGTCATCCGTAATAGGCTACTTTTAGACTCCACCACACCTTGAGCAATTTAAAACATCAGATCCCTCCTTCGATTTGGATCCGATTGTTCCTGGAGATAATGGCGTGGTTAAATCCAGATTAGCCCTAGAGATTCTGCGTTGTTCGTTACTGGTATTTTGTCTCTTCTTGGTTTTGTCTGGTGTAGCTTGTTTTTGTAACAATTCGCCTTTGTACGGACACTCAGACAAAATCTCGGATTTTTTTTGCCGTTTTCTTCTTTGTTCTGGATTATCATATTTTGGCAGTGGATAAATACTAGATAGACCTACAACTGCTCGTACAGCCCTTCATTTGTGCCACGTTTGGTTATTTCCTGGTGACTGCGCAGAAAAATCATGTGTCACTGAGGAGCAGCATTTCTCTGTGAGCTACTGTCGAACTCCTTTGCCATCTTCAGTTGGAAATTCGGCTCTCTCAGTGATTTCTGATGGAGCAAAGTCTTCTGCTGTCAAGATATTCGGTTAGAAATTGAGGATTTATCAGCTGTTTTGACTGCAGCTGCTCTGTAATATGCAGCTCAAAACAAAGCACTCACAGCTGTCTGTCTGATGAGTCTTCCTGGATTAGCAGCAATGGGGAAAATGGTGGGGGAGGGGGTTATCAGTACGAGCGTAGTCTCTCCCGCTATGTTACAGCATATTCTTAATTGATGGATCACACAGTTAAAAAAAAATGATAAAAAGCAGTCACCGTTTGTCGTGGCGTGGTTTGTATCTCACAGAACGATGATTATTTTGGCAAATAATTTTATTTCCTAGTGCATACCTAGCTAGTGCTTATTGCTTACTATGTACAACTTAGAGATTATATAATCTGAAACAAAAACTTTTATTTACCTGCTGTAACCAATAAATCTAGTGGAGGTTTTCACGATTACCGGCGTCGCTAGAGAAGTAACACCTGAATGTAGTTTCTCGTTGTCGGTCAGTGTTGCCATTCTAAAGAAAATGCCATTGCGAACTCTTATCAGACTCATACTCTTACGAGACCTTACGGTAGACTGATGAAGACAATAGCAGTGAGAGCCTGAGAGGGCAGATATGGATGGTAAAAGAGAGAGATGGATAGAGATAGTAACAGTGGGAGCAAAAGATAAAGGAGACGGTGAAAATGAAAAAGAGAGTGGAGACTATACACGGGCTTGGAAGATCTGGGATCCCCTTCCCCAGATCGGCGAGTCTTAACACTTTCTCCCATCCCCTCTACTCACGTGTTAAAGTTTTCCAGTCTAGGGGTCAAAACATGGAGCAAATCCTCCCCAAGGACATGTGTGGAGAAGAGATTATGGTTTTGAAGAGAACGACAAAGACTGTAAGCCAGAAAGAAACAGACAGTATCAGTGGGAGAGATAAATAATGTGGCAGAGACAGTGGTAATGGAACATAAAGACTATTAAAGTGCCAGTGAAGAAACAGCCGTATGAATGAGTGAGAAAAAGGGACAAAGAAAGTGATGGAGGGAGAGACAGACGTGAGAAAGTGCCAGGGGGAGAAAAAGGAGACAGTAGGAGAGAGACATATAGGCAGTGGCAATGAGAGGGAGATGTACAACAATAAAACAAAAGTGTTAACTTGTATTTGGCTTTATTGAGATAAAATTTGTGAAGCACTGGAATGTTAAAGAGGAAGCATGTTGTTGCCTGCATGTGTAACATAGAAAGTACATGTGTTCCATGAAGCAATTTTTGAAGTAACTTTCGAAACAGTAGAAGTAGCACTTTACATAGTGTAGCATTGGTTCAGTACAGTTTGAAGAATCTAGCACTGAATATAACTTTACTAAATTAATAAGTTCACAAGCACTTCAGTGATGGCTCAGGAGCACAATGTAAGAATTGGGAAACTTTCTAATCACATGGGATGGGAACATGTGATTATGTTGGTAGCCCAGTAAAAAGATTTGTAGCCTGCAAAATAATGTGAAAAGCAGTTCCTGACATCATTCCAATTGTCTGAGTGGAGTAAAGGAAATATCTGTTAAGTCATATTCTTCTATTTGATGAGTGATCAGCATGCATCAGAAGAAAGGAGCATGCCAAAAAGTTTTTATGCAGGCATAGCGGCCTCACACACTCAGAAGTATGAAGCATTTTTCCTGTGAGCAAACTCAAAGTTAAAGCAGAAGTTGTTTCTGATTTTAAGAATTTTGATGTTCATAAAATTCTAGTGGGTTCATCCAGATGGCCCACCTCTTTATTACAGGATTTGTTCTTTCTGCATACTGCAACAGATAATGGATGCTTATGCACTGCAAAAGATGAAAAAGAAAGAAGTAAACATTATATTGAAACATTCTGATGGCCAGTTCCTTCTTTTCAGTGTCAAGAAGTCCAGATAAATGGTCTGTTCAGTAAAAATCCATACTATGTAAATTGCACCCCACAACTGCCACTGAAAGAACATATAGATTATCACACAAATTGATGCAAAAAACTTTACAGATTATGTTGGAAGAGAAATTGTTGTTATATCAACAACTTGTCTTATTACTTGATCGAACTGGAGAGCGTCATTTATAAGAGGACTGCAATACAGTTATAGACCATAGTGATATTGTTACTGAATCACAATAATATTTTTATGTTGGATGTTTGTAGAAATTTTCTCATTGCAAGACATTAAAAAACTTGATTAAATAGTAACAGCCACATCAATGTTTAATTAATATTAATGCATTTGTAAAATTATGTACAATTAATTAAATTATTAATAGTCTTTATTGACAATGAATTATTATGGTCTATCAAATCATATTTTCACAGATACCATGGGAAAGTCAAATCTGAATTTAAATACCTAATTCTAATAATATAATAAATTGTAACCACATACAAAATAACAATGATTTTTCAGCCTTATTTGGTTTTTGCCATTTAGGGTTATCATTACAGCTTAATAATGTGTTCAACATTCTACAGCCTGCATACTGGATGCTATATGTACCACTAAAATTAGACTGTGTTTTGGTATGTTCCTAGTGGAATACCATAATGAAATCAGGCATAAACATTCATATACAGTAATTGGCCAAGAATTCTTCTTCCAAAATAAAACAAAACTTCCAATTTTGAAATATTAGGAGCTTAAAAATGATTGGTTTTGGAAAAATTTAATATTTTATAAATATGGTAAAGTAGCATATAATTTTAAACCTTGAAAAAAATTGATTACAGTGGTACAAACTTCATCTCTGTGAGTGAAATAGTTTTTTAGACATGGCCATTTAAACTTTCAATCTGTGCCAGAAATCACACAGATTTGATGATTTTAAAAATTAATAACTAAAAAATGAAAGTTATAAAAAATTTTAATTTGTTTTTTTTTCATACAGACAACTTTTACTATTAATGCAAAAAAATTATCAAATTATAAGATCCCAAGTACTAGTTCATTAGTTTATTATGAAATTGACCAAAAAGTAGATACATGCTACATTACAGTTTTGCTACAATACAGAACTCGTGATGCACACTAATTACCAATCATAACATTGTAAATATTGAATAAATAACTTTTTGTGAAATGCATTATCATCTATTACATTACTTGAACGAACACCATTCTGTTTATTTTGTATTAGTTAATTTTTATAAATGCCAATTTGGAACTATAGCGATATTGCCACATGGTAACAACTTTACTAAAGGAATCTATTTCAGTTATCTGTTAAATCTGTTTTGGAAGTGCAGATTATAATTTTATTTATTGATAGAATACGAAAATTTGAGCATTTTGTTTGTATTTAGCTTTTGTTTAATTACCCATCTGTACAAATTTTTGTGAAGTAATTATAAATGTTGCCCTTTTTGTGCACTGGAATGCTTTTAAATTGTAATCACCAGATCATCAGTTTTTGCAAAATGTCTGTAACAATGAGTTCAGTTATTGCTATATTTATTATTGTTGGGTTTTTAATTAAAATTACCAATGAAGTTAGCACGTATAAAAAAATGTGTAACTACGACATCTCTGAACTAGCAAAAGGATGCTCATGACATAATGTGCCAGTGGCACTCTCATTCTTAATATTCTGACAATTTACTAGATTTCCATCTTAAGAAAGATGTTGGTTCATGTACCACTTACAGTGCAACAATTTTTCCTTCTGTCAAGCTCAAGGTCTAAGATTTTCTTTATACTCTGAATCGCTATATTTTTCTGTGGACAGTTCGTAGACTTATTTATTTTACTCATTGCTCGCTTCCTTTACCAAGAGTTCGGTTCTTGTATCATTGCCTACTGTGTTAGTGTCATCAGCAAATGATCTACATAGCTATCATAACCTGAATAGCTGCTTTTGTATATTAATAACAGTAATGGGTCTAATATGGAACTTTAAGGAAATCCTCTGTCAAAGTGTTTTCTTTAGTCTGATACATGTTAGTGCCATTTTTTAAATTATATTTTAAACATCGATAATTCTACACTTTGTTCCTTATTTTACAGTTTTAACGAATACTACTCATTAGCAACTCCACATTCTTATTCCAATTTAAAATTCTTTTGTGGTGAAGTGTGCCAAGGATATTGAATGAATCTGGATACTTATCTCTTTCAAAACTGTCCTTGCCACATTCTCAAAGCACAGCTTTTGTTAAATGCATTTTCACCGATCTTGTTACTCTGATCATTTTTGAAACAAACCGGTACCCCCTAAGGAAGTTATCTTTATCTTATGTAATTCATAAATGTGATTTCTCAAGAGATTCCGCTATTTTCAGAATGATAACAGCAGAGAAATTAACCTATAATTTTCAGTACCCTTGTACAAGTTACAAGAAAAGTTTGTGTTTATAATATTCCAAATTTTTGTAGATTATTTATTGAGAACCTACCCCAAAAAATAAATATTATGTTTTGTTTCTCTTTCTCTTTGTCTGTTTTACAACATCCGCATAGCACTGTACTTGTTCTATGCAATATTTTATAATTTAAACATTTAGTTGTAGTAGTTGTTCGCAACACGCATGTACTTCTATCACAGTGGGTTGTGCAAAACTTCAGCACGAAACTGTCACATGATGTGTCACTACCAAGTAACATAGGTTGATGAAACTTAGAAAGAACTGCTACAGGATAGTACAGAAGTTTACTGAAATAAATATGCAATAATCCAAACAGAAATGATGCTTTTATTCAAATACAATTAAAGCATAAAAGGCAGATTTTCAACTACTTCTTTTACCCTCCCAGTATATCATTAAAAACTTAATGTGCCTCAGTTACTTCATCCTTTTTTGGATAGCTGTCATAACGTTTCTTTTATTCTTGATCTCTGTCATAGAACCTTGATTTGTTTTTATTTCTGTCCAGCTGGTCTTCGTTATCCTGTAAACGCATTCTCTCTGTCCTCAACAGTGTCCAGCATCAGGTCGATTAATAACATTTTTTTCTTTTCGTTACTAAACGACTTCATCACTAGTAGTTGTCAAAATTCAATGTGAGTTAAGCTGTTGCCCTTATTTTCTTATCATCTGATGTCTTCTTCATGTAAGGTACTTAAATAACAAAATTTTCCATTGTTTCTGTTTTATTCCTTTCACTTTGAAAGCGATGCACACTACCATAATTTTGGAATATTATGACAACGTAAGGTGATACGATGGCACTCTATATCCTCTATCAAGGAGAGCCATCTCGTAAATTAAAGACACAAGTGACGTTAGTGAGGGCCACAGAAGATTACACTCTCGGATGAGAAAAAGAAAGAAAGCCATTTAGCATTTTTGTTGAAAGGGTATTTACACAAATCAAACTTATTACTACATAAAAAAATCAATACTAGATAACTGATAACATCTTATTCTGGTTTGAAGCTTCTCTTTACGTTTTTCACGATTTAAAATTTGGGTTGTTTTGAAATCCGCCTTATGTAGAACGCTATTTATTATTTATTTCTTTTATTCACCTAGACATGACCCGACACCTATTTGTCGTCATCTGTGTGTCTAATTTATTTCTGCAGAGTATAATATAAAGTTTAAAATCATGTATCCATTCTGCGCCTAGAAATTATAACATATGCTTTTTTTTGGTTTGTTTCGTTTGCTCACCTGAAAATTACATTACTAATGAAATTATGGGTTTTTGTGCCCTTTTCGTCGTTTTGGCAATACGTCATCCGTCAAGTAGTTATGAATAAAATTTTTGTGTATTTCTGAAGTACTATTTTATGTGTAGAGCTTATTATGTTGTTGTACTGACATTTTAAATCCAGTTGTGTACCTCTGGTGGATATCTCTTTCTGTTGCTGTTGAGGAAACTGTTTTCACAGTTATTTATAAGAATTTCACTTCACACATAATTTCCACACAACGTGACAAAACGTGATTTGAGAATACTTCTGTCTCCATACGCATTAAAAGGTGCTATGTTATCGCTGCTCACTTGTTCATCGTTTGCCTTGTGTTTAATGTGACGCTACTTTTGAATGCTTCGTGAGAACTATCGTTCTGTCTGGTTGGAGGCTGGGGAGGGGGGGGTGTATGTGATGTGATTTTTTTACAGAAGCTGAGAGCCGAAATGCATAACTGATTCTGTGTGCCAGGTATCCGACAGTTTCTTTGTAGGTTTTTGAAGGTATGACCCACTAGATGTCTAAGCACAGCTCATGTAATTTGCTTAAATAACGGGCCAATGACTTTCGTTCGCGGTGACAGCATCCTATAGCGACTCAGAATGGTTCCATAGAATTTAAAATAGGCTAAGTTTTCGCCGAGACATCAATGTGAATTCCCTATAATGCTCCTCAAACCACAGTAGCGCGGTTCTGGCTCCGAGACACGGACAGTTATACTGCTGAAAGATGACTTCGCCATCGGGAAGATATGAAGCATGAATGGATGTGGCTGTCAACGTGTCTTCTGTTGCTACCACAGGTCCCACGCAGGCGCAGGAGAATGTTTCCCATACCATTATACGTTCCTACCAGCCTGCTTCCGTGATTCGGTGTACGTGTCGAGCCGATGTTCTATTCGTGACGGCATTTGCGGAGTCGACCATCAACGTACTGTATAAAAATTGTGATTCATCCAAAGACCCGACCCGTTTCAATTGATCGACGACCGAATGCCAATGGTCCCGGGCCCACTGCAATAGAATTGATGATATCGTTGAGTTGACATGTGAATTCGCAGGGGTGGTCTGCTGCGGAGCTCCGTATTCAACAATGTACGATGAACGGTATGCTCCGGAATAGTTGCACATGCATCAGTATTGTGCTCTTTCGGCAGAGATGCCACGGATAACCAACTTCACAGAACAGACAAGCCTCAGAACCTCACGTTCTGTGAACCAACCAGCACCTACTGGTAGTTTTACCGTCCTTCTACCTTTTTCCGTAGATCCTCAAGACAGAAGCACCTTAACATTCGACCAGCTTTGCCGTTTTCGAGATATTCGTTCACAGGCTCTGCTTAATAATAATCTGACCTTTGTCAAAGTCACTTATCTGAACGGATTTCCCCATTTGTAGCCCATACCTTGTCCGTGTCTCCTGCGCTTACATAGTTCTGTCACCGCGTCACTTGCCTGTGAAACCACCAGGCGGCATCCAACGTCACATTGGGCAGAGTGGTCATAATGTTATGGCTTATCCTCTGTGTGTGTGTGTGTGTGTGAACGTATCATATTACATCACATATGTTTCATCCACAGGCGCATTTCAAAACAACCAAATTATAGACTGCTGATATTTATTACGAGTGTGGATTTGCTGTAGCCAGTACGCACGTAGAAAGGGAGGCAGAGAGCGCAGCGGGAGCAGTGGTTAGCGGGGGTCCGTGGTGTGGGGAGCGAGGGCGTACCATCCTCATTAGGGGGCACGGTGTGGGCGGCGTGGCGCAGCACGCAGTGCGCCGCTGGCTGCGGGCCAGGCTTCAACACTCGCCGCTCCGGTAAGCCGCTCATTGTGCCGCTGCCTGCCTCTAGTATCGATTACAACCTCCCGTACCACGCTTCCGAAGCAGGTTTTATAGCAAGCATGTAACGAAACTGTATGATCTTCGTAAGTAATATATCATACATTGCTATAGCTTGTATCATAAACATTAAAAAGTTCGCTCGATTTACAAACATCATGTAATAATAATGATAAGAGAAGACTATTAGTCTTCGCCAGCAGCCTTGCCATCGATTCCCGTCATATCAGCGAAGTTAAGCGCTATTTAAGCTCTCTCGAACTTGGCTGGCACTTGGACGGTGACCATCCGGGTCTGCCGAGTGCTGTAGGTGAGTTGGGGTACACTCAGCCCTTCTGAAGCCAATTGAGGAGCAACCTGATTGAAAAGTATCGAATCTGGTCTCGGAAACTGACAATGCCAGGGAGAGCGATGTGCTGACCCACTGCCCCTCCTTATCCGCATCCAGTGACGCCTGTCGGCTGAGGATGAAGGCGTCGTCGGTCGGTGCAGTTGGGCCTTCCGAGGCCTGTTCGGACGGACGGTTTGAGTCCTCTAACGCTTGGTTTGCGATTTACGAGATACTCAACTGTAGACATGTGTTGTGGTCTTCAGTGCGAAGACTGGCCTGATGCAGCTCGGTCTGCTATGCCTGTACTGTGCAAGCGTCTCCGTATCTGCATAATTAGTGTAACATATGTGCATTTGAACCTGCTTACTGTTGCCAAACTTTGGTCTCTCAGTATAATTTTACCCACCTTATTTTCCTACGTTAGCAAATGAGCTGTTCCTTGATGAATCAAGTTGTATCCTATCAACCTATCTCATCTTTTAGTTAAACCGTAAAGCCCTTTATTCCCCAGTTCGATTCAGCACCTTGTCATTAGTTATTCGATCGTCCCATCTAATCTACTGCATTTTCTGTAAAAGCACACTTCAAAAGCATCTATTATCTTGTCTGAGCTGCTTATCGCTCAATTTTCTCTCCTGTGCAGCCCTATTCGCCAGACGAATGGTTTCAGGCACTAAAATTTATATTCCACGTCATCAGATTTCTCTTTTTGGGTATAGCGTTTCTTGCTATTGCCAGTCTGCATTTTACGATGACTATTCTGGTTCAAAATGGCTCTGAGTACCATGGGACTTAACTTCTGAGGTCATCAGTCCCCTAGAACTTAGAACTACTTAAACCTAACTAACCTAAGGACTTCACATACATCCATGCCCGAGACAGGATTCGAACCTGCGACCGTAGCCGTCGCGCGGCTCCGGACTGAGCGCCTAGAACCGCGAGACCACCGCGGCCGGTGATGAGAGTAGAGAATTGGCAGAAAGCACAAGTGGCTGCGTTCTATGACGAGGGTATCGGAAAGCTGGTACAATATTACGTTAAATGTCTCTGTTGGAGCGGCGACTATGTAGAGAAGTAGCTGAAATTTGCACCTAGCTTATGCAAGTAGAACATTTTTCATTTTGACTATGGATTCCATTTCGCGACCGACCTAACCTTGCTTTCCGAATAGCTCTCGTATATCCTCACTGCTTCGGCTATTGTCATTTATTTTGCTGCCCAAATAGCAAATCTCATCTACTACTTTTAGCATCTCATTTCCTAATTGAATTTCCTCAGCATAGCCTGATTTCATTCAATTCCATTCCATTACTTTAGGTTCAGTTTTGCTGATATTTATCTTACAACCTCTTTTCAAGGTAGTATTCATTCCGTTCAAAGCGTCCTCCCAAGTAATTCTACTCTCTTACAATTTTTATGTATTTTTATTGTATTTCACCGTTAATAACTTCAAAATTTCAAAGAATGCATTCCAGTCAATACATTCGAAACTATTATCTACATGTGCAAACGTTACAAGTGTAATTTATCTCTTTCAGTCTTTCTTCTACTGTAAGTCGTAGCGTCATACTGACTCTCCAGAAGTGATGTTTCACCAGGTCGGCTCCAACAGTGAATGAAGCTTTGAACAGATATGTGGAAAAGATTAATGTCATCAGAAAAATCTCAAGTTAGACTGCCGACGATTGATGTTGATGCTTACCATATTAAACAATTTAGTTTGAGGAAGACAAGTTATGAAAAGTAAGAAAATGATACAGTATACCTCTTTCAACTATGAAGGACCTACCAAGATAATTCAGTTTGGACCTTGCTCCATTTTCTTGAAAAATCAATAAAATAATGTAATAATTAAGGTTTAATCACTCAAAACATTTCGTATAGTTTAAAACAGTCAAAAGTTTCACCGTTTTGGTGTGCTTATGAGTTATGTAGATATTATGAATGCACTTGCGTTAGTAGTTTAGTAATACACGTAGTACTAAGTACCTACAGCCGAACGACTTACCTGACGTAGCGGTAATTATATACACAAAACTTCTTCTGAATCAGTTTATCTAATGGTGAAAAAAGTATCAGAATCACACAGTAGTCCCTAAGATTAGCACTCACATATAGACAGAAAACTATGGCAGGTGACTGTATAATATGTATAGATGTTTTGCAGAGTAACAAGATGTCAAAGCAGTAGTTTCAATAGAAATATCAGCGTCAGCCATTAAGTTTTGAATAGATCCGTTAAAATGCACAGCTATGTCGGTAAGTTACAGAGGCCTGTCTTCATAGCGTACATTCGAGGTGCAACTCTATCTCAGACTGACTCATGAGGACAGAAACATATCTTGGTGTTGTTGAAGAAACAACTATGCATTCGACAAGCTGTTTAGAAAGGCCACGGGACACGTACAACGCTGTCGGTGGATGTTCAGTAATTTATCACGGAACGTCTGTTCTCTACTTTAAAATGTGAACTTCGTGGTATGTTCTTCAACGCACTAACTATAAGCAATTAATTAACATAGCCAACTGTAAACTGTTAGATACCAAAGTGGGCTATGTTAACCACACAGGTTTAATCCGGTTGGAGAAATGCTTGACTCAAGAAAACGGAGGAGGGAAGACTAGTATTTAGCGTCTCGTCATTGACAACGAAATTAAGAAAGGTGAAAATTATGATGAAGTAACCATCCCGGCATTTACTTTAAATGACTTAGCAAAACGTGAGCCTGCGTGAGTGGGCAGCGATCTCAGTCGGTGTCCTCTTGGGTAGGAAACCATTGACTTACCACTGCACGACCTGGATCGATTAGACTATCGAGAAATTGTCTAAAAGTGGAAGTAATTTGAAGAATTAATTTTATGTGGCTTAAAGTTAAATATAAATGCGAAAACAAACTTACAACAAACAAATATTAATACAGAGGAGTTGGATAAGTAGTGCAGCAAGGCAATCAGGGTCCAGCACCAAGACAGTCGTATCAGAATCTGAGAGTAATTGTAGATCTCATATTTTATCGGAATAATGATTATCAGTGGCAAAATCTACCACTGATTTGTTTTCAGCAGAAACTTTATGAAAGTGTCTGTCAGCTCCCATGGTTATTAAACATTATCTTATAAACTGTGTAGCATGTTAAAATGACACTTATTTTCACTAAGAGGAACATTCCATTATTCCATTATAATTGATTGTTTACCAATCGTCCCTTTGAGCGGACTACAGTCAATCAAACAGTGACTAACTTAAACAGTGTCTGTTGTTCTTATTGATCAGTCAGAGTGTGACTAATGAGTCAACTTATCACAACTGATATATTAATGTTAAAATTAAATAATGTATCCAGCGAGGAAAGACAGCAGTAATCACAATCAACTATTTACGGTATTATCTTGTTGACTTCAATCGTAAACATGCAACAATCTTTAATAGTAAGTATGACACTCATATTCAGTTTTACCTGCGGGCTCTTATTGTTGTCTTTCCAGACATTAATAAGTTACTAAAGGGCTATACAGTGTAGCGTATATTTGCAGCAAAAAGAAGATTAAGAAAACAATAACTGGAAAGCTACTTGCACTGTTTTATCAAGCTGTTAGGAGGAACCAAACTCAAAAAGTCACTGAAGTGGATACTGACTGTTTGGCAGAAGTTTAAGAAGTAGGTAGAACTCACAGAAAGTACCTAGTACAGATTCAGCCATATGTTGCCTTAGCAGTTAGCTTTCTCATTCTTCTGTATTGTGTATTGAACTGGGGACCTAGAAACGATGGAGAGGCTTCATCCCGCCTTAGCCCTCAGTGATTCACAACCCCACAAAAGGCAACTTCAGTCCACCCACCCCACCGCCGCCCCACACCGAACCGGGGTTTCTGTGTGGCTCGGCCCCCAGCGGACCTCCCAGGGAACGTCTCAAAGCAAACGAGTGAACCTCAAATGTTTGTGTGGTAGTGTAATTATGGTGTACCTGTACGTGGAGACTGTTTGCGCAGCAATCGCTGACAGTGTAACTAATGCAGAATAAGGAAACTAGCCCGCTTTCGCCGAGGCAGATGGAAAACGGCCTTAAAAACCATCAACAGGCCACCTGGCACACCGGACCTCGACACTAATCCGCCGGTCGGATTCGTGCCGGAGACCGGCACGCCTTCCCGCTCGGGAAGCAGCACATTGGACCGCGTGGCCATCCAGGCGGGCTTTGTCATCCTTACTTTCAAACTCTCTAATTTCCGTAACAGTTTGACAGACAATGTGAGGAGTAGATAGAGCGTACTCCACACACTAAGTGCAGATTCAGTGATATTCTGCATTGTCAGACAGAAATGATAATACCATATACTCAGCGAAAAAAGCGAACGATTAGTACATCTGTAATGCACTGGTTGCAGACCCAAGGAAAATTACAACAGCAAACCTAATAATCCCCCATACTGTAAAACCGTCACTAATAAAAAGAGTGATTACCAGATTAGTCATACAAGTTAGATGCACACAAAGAGATGTCCATTTGCCCATTGGCATAATCTGCAGCTCGTGGTCTAGTGGTTATCGTTGCTGCCTCTGGATCACAGGCTCCCAGGTTCCATTTCCGGCCGAGTCGGGGATTTTCTCCGCCCGGTGACTGGGTGTTTGTGATGTTCTTGTCATTTCATCAGCATTCGGGAAAATTGCGAGACTGGACTTCGAAGAGACTGAGAATTTGTGCGGGTGCTAACAACTGTCCCGCTGAGCGCCCCACAAACCAAACATCATCACCATCATCATCCCATGGACACAGGCAGCAGAGAAACAGCGCGTGAACTGTGTGTGAAATGGAGTAACAGTACAACACAGCAAAGACAACAAAACGAAGAGGATGAATTCTCACTACGTCGTACACATGAGAGATTATTCATTTTACGAGAATATTATTACAGCGAGGTAGAGCTGAAGGGATCCGCACCACACAAGTGAAGGCTACATCATTTTAGACCCCTTCAGTATAATGCTGAGGCAAAACATTATGACTTCTGCGACAGCTAATCCCACCTGGTGATGCTGTTGGCACATGGAATGGTAAGAAAAGCGTATAAGCAGAGCAGAGACCGCAAAATACACTGACGTAAGCGAATTCGGCGAAGGAAAAATTGTAGTGGCCCAGCGCCTGGTAGTGACAATTTTGGGATGGCAAAGCAGATTCTCTGTCTGCGTGAGCATCTATGGAAAGTGAATGAAGGACGGTAAAACCACGAATAGGCGACAAGGCGTTGGACGTTCACGTCGCATAACACAGGGCGTGTGTAGAACTCAGGTCGCCTGCAGTGCTCGTGCGAGCATGCCAGTACGAGTATCTGTTGCCCCAGTGCACACTCCGATTCCACCACGTCAAGCTGTCTGAGCGGCAGAGGGGCGACGGAGGGAAACTGCGAAAGCGCCGCGCATGCGGCAAGCGACTTTGTTTCATATTTCGCATTTCTTAACAGTATAGATCACAGACAAAACAAATTTTTAGTATTATTTAATTATTTTTGGGGCACTGAAGATATAATTTATATTTGGCACAGACTGTGCGTACGCACAGATGCAGACAGTTTTGAGATTTTCGTCAGCAGACAGTTTCACAGATTTTCATCACTCAGGATGCTGCCCAATCACGACTTTCTTAGCTTTTCACGCACGTATGTTGAACAAAATATTGATATCAAATACGACCTCGTTATGGACATGTGGATACTCTTCCCGAGGAAAACACAACTCGTGGACAGTTTTAGCGTGAAAGATTTGACTTTTAAACGGAAATCACATTGCAGGCGGACCAGTTCCATCCGCAGATGCTTAGAGGTGTTTCCAGCAGAAATAGCAAACGATCTCGAAAACAGTTCAAACGGATGTAAGATTGACAGTGTCCTCAAACTTTTAGGAAGCTATTCCCGCGATTTTTTCAGCACCATAATGGATTGTTCAAAATTTGTGTTATTTTTAACCGCAGTGAGCTTAGGGAAATGAACCGTGATCCTTGTCAGAAGCCGTGCCTTCACAATGCGATTTTCTTTTTACATGCATCCAGTTCCACCATGAAATCGGAAATAAGCTGCTTCTCACCTTTCAGTGTCTTTCTGCGAGCAGCCTGCAGTCAGTTCTGTTTAAATTTCAAGATCTGCAATCTATTCTGGATTTTATGATTTTCGTTCTTGCTTTACTTTTTCCTTCAGAAATTCAACAATAGCGGGTCTTAAATCGAAAACTAATTTCACACATGTCTTTTGACTTAATCAACATACTTTGCAGTAATATTTAATGTCTCTATGCACTTTCAGTTCAATTCCATCAAAAACTCTTGGAAGTGACTTCGTAAGAAAGAGTGCTACTCTCACCACCAATTCCATCTCTTGCTCCATACCTGCTTCTTGATGTACAAAACAATGAATCCTTTACAAAACATCCGTCGATCGTTGTAATTTTCATCTCTTTCGCCGGCAAAGAAATACGTAAATTCTATCTGCATTATGTTGTAATGTCGTTTCATAGCGAGTTTGTGGTACCCTTCGGTTGTGCGAATACGTAATAGATACTGAGAGTTCTCATCCTCCTTCGTGATTCCCATTAATTTTTAAAGAATAGCGACGATAGATCTCTAGACTGCCATTTGCAAGGCAAACAGCCACTTCCTAAGAATACACTAGGAACAAATAGCGAAGGTTAAACAGTGCTTACACCAAGATACAGCCAAACTGAAGAAAGTCGTGCTGACCAAAATCAGCAGCATCAGTTGCTGGGCGAAGTGTCGCATCGCACTGCTAAACGAAATGTCGCGCTATTCGAGGAAGACTGAGCAGAGCTGAGACGTACCGAATAGTACTGAGACAGGCCAACCTCGGACCCCAAGCGAGCTGCACATTGTGCACGTGTGAAGTTTTGCATGCAATGGCCGACCCTGTCAAACAGAACTTACAGGTCGGAGGCTTACCCGCGATGTAAAGCCAGCATAAGAGACGATCTGCGGCAGACATGACGACTCAGTACAACTGTTACGAATCACACCGTTCAGCGTACATGATTGAAAACAACGCTCTGCAGCCGACAAGCCCTGTATTGTCTCAAGTTGACGCAACGACATCGTCATTTACTACTGCAGTTGTCACAGTATCACGGAGATTGGACAGTGCATCAGTGGAGACGTATCGCTCAGTCGGATAACTCACGATTCTTATTGCACCAGGTAGATTGTCGTATGGGGATACGCCGTCATCCAGGCGAATGACTGCTCGATAGATGCACGGCACCACGGATGCAGGCCAGTGGAGGCAGTGTTATACTATGGGGGACATTCACCTGGGCTTCCATGGAACCCCTTTGTAAACAAAAGAATCATGACAGCTGTGGACTATGTGCATATTACTGCAGACCACTTGCATCCCTTCGTGTTTCTTGTCTTCGCCGATGACAATGGCATCTTCTAGCAGGGTAACTGTCCATATTAAAATGCTAGAATCATGATGGTGTGGTTTGAGGAGCATGATTGTGAACTCACGTTGATGTCTTAACCACTGAATTCGCATGATCTGAACCCTATGGAATATATCTTGGACGTTATCGGGCGTCAGCTCCGTGTCTATAAACCATCGGCCTGTAAATTATATAAATTATGTGAACTGTGCGGGAACATCTGGTACAACATATCTCTGGGAACTTCAGTTGCTGCAGCGTAGAATCGCCGCTGTATTGCGTGCTAAAGGTGAACCCATTCTAAAGATGAACTAACACGCTATTAATCAGTTGAACACACCTTTTCAGCTCACTGGTGTAACTTATACACCTGTAACAATACGATGTTTCCCTCTGGATTCGTCGGTCATCCGCTCAGAACCACACAAAAAATTATTTTAGTATGTGGCATTGTGGTTAGAAACTAATCCGTCAGATTGTTAGTATCATCTATCCAATACTTACTACACAAAACTATTTCAGCTCGTCGAAGAAAGATGAAAAGTTCACTTTCAGACCACGGGAGTCTTTAGATTACGAAAAAATTGTTTTGAGATTCTGAGCTGGCACTCGCTGTCGTCTGTTATCTGCGAATTGATAAATAAGACGAAGTTTAGGATGAGAGCACGACCTACAATTTAGTCTAGTACTCCTGGAGGCGCTGTACCACAAATCTGGCGAGCCGGTATGGACAGTTTCACTGCTGGGGAATTCTGTTCCCGGTATTACAGATCGTCAGTTTTAATATCGGATTCCTTGTGTAAAAATTACAGCTTCCTGGCGACAGCCGACACGTGAACATCCCCTGAAGTTTGTTTCTTTCAAGTAATAGTACAACAAAGGAATATAAAAACTGGCTTCAAATAAAGCAAAATTTTTAGCGAATCATTTATCAGATTCCAATTAATACAGCAGTCCCTCAGTTCAACAAATATTTTTTGATACACATCAGTGGCGTTCCAGTCAACTCTATACATGGAGAAAATTTTTTTTGTTGATGACGGCAAATGTTGCAATCACCGATAGAACACCAGAACTCCGAGTGGAGGAAGAAAATGAAACCCTAAAGTAAGTTTATAATTTGTCATCATGCAATAATCGCACACTAAACTTTAAGAAAACTATGCTTTTAAAGTTCTATCATGCCTTATTGTTACACACCACTCCTATAAGAACTTTATCATTAGTATGAAATCCAGAATAAATTTTCACTCTTCAGTGAAGTGTGCATGTAAATGAAACCTCGTGCCAGATTAAAACCGTGTGCTGGATCAAGAATCGAAACTTGGACCTTTGTCTTTTACAGGCTAGTGCTATACCAACTGTGGTACTCAACATGACACAAGACCTGTCGTCACAGCTATACTAATCCCAGTATGTCTCCTACCTTCCAAACATCACAGAAGTTTTCATGTGTAGAAGAGTTCTCCTTGCAACAGCTAGACTGGGATGAGGTCTACAGGGAACCTGATGTTAATCTAAAATTAACCTATTTCATGATATATTTGCCAGTAAATTTGAAAACACTTTCCCTAGGAAAGCAGTGTAAGAAACCATGATTTCCTAAAGGGAGAAAAATATCTCGTAAACGGAAAATGCATCTTACAGCTAGAAGGAGCAACGATTGAGAAACAATCCAACAATATAAAAACTGAAACTTCCTGGCAAATTAAAACTGTGTGCCCGACAGAGACTCGAACTCGGGACCTTTGCCTTTCGCGGGCAAAGGTCCCGAGTTCGAGTCTCGGTCGGGCACACAGTTTTAATCTGCCAGGAAATTTCATATCAGCGCACACTCCGCTGCAGAGTGAAAATCTCATTCTGGAAATATAAAAACTACTGCACTATATTGAAAAAAGTTATTAAAAAGTCCTGAAGTATGTGAATTATCTCTGAGATTAGCACCTCTGACAGTAAAATTAAAACAATTTGGAGTATTGTTAAAAGAGAAACAGAGATATCGAGAGCACAGGAAGACTATTTCTATCAAATTCAATGAAAAGTTTGTTAACAAAAAGTCAGAAACAAAATATTTTAATAATCATTTTTAAGTTATGTAGAGAAAATAGGATCCAGCTGTTCATTATAAAATACAAGTTTGAATACGGGAAAGGCAATAACCATGCAATTTGATAAAACTGAAATTCAACCCACCTCTCCCACTGAAATTAGAAGAGTAATCAATTCACTCAAAAATAAAAGCTTGGATGGAATTGATTGCATTTTCAACAAAGTTCCTTGTTCCCAATTCTCACTCACATAGGTAGTAGCTCATTGAAACAGGACATTTTTTCTAGACAGATTGAAATGTGCTATTGTTAAACCATTTCACAAAAAAGTGTATACATCTGATGCTAACAACTACAACCGAATTTCACTTCTGACAGCTTTTTCCAAAGTTCTTGAAAAAGTAAAGCTTCACACATTTATAAAACTGAAGTACTAACAGTTTGGTTTCCAGAAAGGATTTTCAACAGAGAATGCTATATATGCTTTGATTGATCAAATATTAAATGCTCTGAATAACTGAACATCACCCATTGGGATATTCTGGGATCTCTCAAAGGCTTTTGACTGCGTGAATCATAAAATTCCTTTAGATAAGGTAAGTATTGTGCTATGAGTTAGATAATGTGCCAATGATTTAATGCATATTTAACTGGAAGAATGCAAAAGTTTGAAATTAGCAGTAGAGATAGTCATTTACTGGGGAGGTATCAAGAACAGTGTCCCATAGGGTTCAGTCGTGGGTCCTTTATTGTTCTTAATATATATTAATGACGTGCCACTCTATATTCGTAAAAATGCAACGCTAGTTTTTTTTTTTTTTTTGCTGATGATGCAAGTTTAATAATCACACCTAACCAACAAGAACTAGCCGAGAAAATTGTAAATAATGCCTTTGCAAAATAATCAAGTGATTCTCTGCAAATGGAACTCTCACTAAATTTTGAGAGAAAACAGTTGTGCTCACTGACATAACACCATTGAGTTCACTTTGAACAGAAGTTTGTTGCTAATGCAGAATAATCAAAATTTGGGTGTATGTATTGATGAGAAACTGAATTAGAGAAACGCAACGATGACCTCTTGAAATATTTACGTTCAACTGCTTACACTATCAGCGTTATTGCAAATTTTGGTGACAAACATACAACTAAATTAGCCTACTATGCCTATTTTCATTCGCTGCTTTCAAATAGTATCATCTTTTGGGGTAATTAATAGCGTTAAGAGTCTGACAGATAGTCAATGTCGTATTCGTGATCTGTGGAACAACCGTTAATATAATTAATGTAGTGTGAATAGTTTTCGTACAGTGAATTACACTGCCTTACTACATATATACAGCTTCTAACTTCAGTATTTGTTGTGTTAAACCTTACCGCTTAATAAGTAGATTACGACAACATTATAGATTTTTAAATTCGCTCAGTAATTGTATAAATCACTGAGAATGAAATTTTTGTTAACTCTGAAAGCCGTTAGACATAGGTAACATGCAACTAGCTCATGGGGGACCGACGACCTTATTAGCCAAATAGTTTAATAGAAGAGTTGGTTTTTCGAATTGGTTTGCGATGTGCATGACATAATTCTTAAGATACAAAAACGAACCGAACATTTTCCAACTTATGACATTGTGTCAGTAAGTCTGTGCAGGCACAAAAGATAACAAATCCGTTATAACATCACATCAACTGGACACAATGCCGCAGGAGAGAAAAATAGTTACGAGTGTTTGCGTACAAGAGCTAAACGTGTACATAAAACGACCTAACCCTGTTGTCAAATCCGGAAAACCGTTTCCTACTTGAGAGAGAGAGGGGGGGGGGGTGGGGGAAGGGGGGAGGGAGATCTCTTTCATCGTGACTGTACTATGCATTTACGCTGTCACGGATAAATTCCAAATTAGCTCCTTGTTTGCATCCACGATTCTAAATACTGTACTACCTCTTCGTTTAACTCTCTCAGTAAATGATATCTCAGATCAGTGACTTTCCTTTCAGTTTCCAGACTAGGTAAAGAAACAGCAGTGTTCGACTGAATAAATAAATTTTATCATGACACATAAATATTATGCTTTTGGTGTTGAAAGAAAAGTATTGCCTGTGTAATTTTGTATTATAATGTAACGTCACCAAACTTAATTATTCTGTTTTTGATGTCTCAGTTATTTGCTAATTACTGTTCACGAGACAGATATTTCATCTGGAACTGTCTTCATTCTTTTTACCTCAAATTTTGTTTTGTAAGTTTGTTATTGTTCTCAGAAAAATTTTAATAGTACCTGTAGGCCACAAAAGATAAACACCCTCCTCTAGTAACACGCAAATCTTAAAGGAATTACTATATGCGATTTCACGCGCCACCACAGTATTCACGCAAAAGTTTAGACGTTTGCGAATTACCGCCCGCTTGGCTCGTGTAACATAGCAATTCTATGTCGTTGCTGTCGCATTCAGATTGCTTCTCGCCCGAGTGTTCTGATAATTATATGTTACGCCATGCGTATTTCTCGTCTGTGTGCAATATGACAAAAACGAAATCATACTACGGATCACGCACTGCGAAGCGGGTTGGCGTGTTAAACATCGATTCCCGATAACCAGTATCCAGCAGCGGTGTGACAAGTTGTAGGAGTATGCAAAGTACTCGAGCTGAATGTGAATAAAATATACGTTTCGTTAATGAAGCTCAGTAACCTAAAAATTCGATTCAAATTAATTTCACTTCCGTAGCCATTCACAGTAATTTTGTCAGAAAATGAATTGCTGGTGGATTGAAAATATTCAAGTTTTGTTAACTGCAGCCTCTCCTAATTCATAAATCTCGTATAATCCTTACAGTGAGACGTGAAACACAGTGATCATAGAATCTAACTGTCAGCTTGCACAGACGCTTGGAAGACTCATTGTTTTGCCCATACCTGATTGTTAAAGTCAGAACTACTATTGTGCAATCCGCCCCCACTCTCGTATCTGAATGAGTGCGTCCACTTCACACGTGGAAGCTAAGAGCATATCTCCTCCAGTAGAACCATTCTCAGAAAAACACTGTGGTTCCGATTTCCAGGTTGATGACTGCTTCACTTTTCACTGAAAATAATGCAGTTTCCCTTTCGGACATCATATTTTGTCTTCCTAAGTTGGTTTAGGTAACTGTTGGGTCATTTTCATCAGTTAGATCACTGCGTCTTCCCCTCGCTATTATTTTCTAAGTTATTTTCATCAGTTAAATCACTGAGTCATCCCCTCGCTGTTATTTTCTGATACTCGGACTATAAACACAACGCCTTTCCTCCTTTCTTCCCGTGGCTCAAGTAACAATGCAGATCTTTAACTTCGAGAAAAGCACGTTGAGCAGCCAGTGATCTATCTCGTTGAACTCCATCCACGTCTATTGCGGCACTGAATCTCTTTCACTGAACGGCATCTTTCAATGTACTGTTGCGATGCAGTGCCAAGGACTGAGAAATGATGAACATCACCGATTACGTCGTCCGTTCAAAATATCGGTTTCGTAATTATATATCTACATACTAGCATTAGTGTTAGGTGGTATTGTGACTTTTCTCAGACTTTTCCTGTTTTATTGCTTCCCGGAGAATTCCGTTTTGTTACCTTTCGGAATTTCTGATGAGAAAATAATTATGTCTTTCGCGTATCGCTGTTGAATCACATTAAAGAATATTCAGTAAAATGATTTGCTGCGGTGCGAGCACTGCCAGGAGGCCGTCATGGCCTAATTAAACAAGTGAGTTAAAAGTCTTTAGAAGGCGTATTAAACAATTCTGTTATAAGATTTTATCAGTAATAAAATGGTAATATAATAGGTCTGAGAACAAATTCATAATTAGTTTAGTGATGGATGGTGCACTAAGCCTTTTGTGCCCCTGGGGTTGGCGGCTGGGTGCGGAGCACTCCTTGCACCCATGGGTAGGACCGCTTCTATGCACTAATATAAGATACTGTTTCTAAAAGTTCTTTGCTTCAGATTTTTACATGATACTGTGATAAACCTTCGAACGAACACAGACCATATATATATTTTAAACAACAATGTACACGTTTTCTGTCACAACTGTCTGCAAGAAAGAAAATGTTCTCCTGTGCTGTGAAAAGTTGCAATTTCGGTTTCTTGCTTACAGAAGGTTTTAACGACAGTCCCAGGACATGTAAGCCATTAGGAACTTTGCTTCTCCCAATAGTATATTGTGTCTCCATATGTAAAATTTTAAACAAAAGTTCTTTACGCAACAATGTGCTGTTTTGTTTTCTTCATCGCAATCTCTTTTAATAGAAAGCCTCTACTATAGGAAAGTTGTATTTATGACTTATCGCAATCAGAACCGTGCAACACCCACTTTTTCGCGGATTAAAGCTATGCGAAATAATGTAATTGAAGCTTTTTGAGTACTAAATACAGTCACTTACAGTCACTAGCTGCACATAAATTCTATAACGCTTTACAGGTTTCCACAAATTAATTTTCATCTTCGATAACTTTGTACTCATGTAGCAGATATTATCATCTCTTTGTAGAAGTATAATGTATGTATTGTGTCTGAATATTTTCAACACTAATTGACAATTTACAGTACTTGATTCAGTTTCGTGTTGGTTTAGCAGATGTCAGTAAACTTCCTCATGGAAGAATAATGCCATGGTATCTCCAGAAATATATATTTATATTGTTTGTGACTTGATTGACAATTTACAGCAACTGATTCAGCTACTGTAAACAATCAGTGTTCAGAATAATGACACACAATATATACATTTCTGGGCATAGTCTGTGGTATTATGATTGTTGAAGAAGATATTGACATCTGGTAAATCAATACTAATCTTCTGAAGATAAAAAATAATGTGTCGATACCGGTAAGCATGATAAAATTTTTGTGTACAAATGATGATTGAATTTTATCCTGAAAAATAATACTACAGGTGGTGAAAATTATAGCCATGAATAAAATAATGTTATTGAAGCTACTATCTTCACAGATTCAGCTGGAGAGATCTCTTTTATACCTCGTTTACCAATGATCCCAACTGATTTAACATTTCAGTTTAAGCAAAAGAGGGTTTCGTTTACACTAGCATAAAGAATGCTCAAGGTGGGACATTCAGTTCGTTGTAATTGATTTACAATCAGAGTGTTTTCACCATGGTTAGTTGCATGTGTCCTTTCACAAACTCTTACCACAAAGCAAACTAAAATCTAAAATATCTGCTGTTTGCTGTTAGAACGTAGGCTATATATTTTTTGAACAATTGTTATATACATAACAACATACATAACAGATGTGCTGTGAAAATGTGCTGTTTTGTTTTCTTCTTCACGGTCGGTTTTAGCGAAAATAGCAGGGCATTATGAAAACTTTTTTGTAAGGTCAGTTGCATGTTGCCCTTTCATGGACTGGTGGTACAGATAATCAGTTCATACTCCTACTACACACTATCCAAAAATGGAAAATGTATATTCTTCGGTTTTGTAATTGTATTGAATATAAAAAAATTAATAAAACTTAAAAACAACATGAACGAAAACAAAGGGACCATATGCATTCACAATCTATATGATTTACTATAATTTCGATTTCCATATCCTTCAAAGTGGATGGTCTTGAAACGAGGAGACGAAATTCCAAATGATACCTAGATTAGAATGTGTATCTATTTCCCATACATACTCGGAAGATAGCCTGCGACTGAATTCGTAAACACGAAGCTCCTAGCAAAGCGTGAACTGACATTATGCTCCACAACGCTTCAGCAGTAACATCCTGCATGGAGCACTTGTTTGACATACACTGTCCAATCACACTCATGTGGCCCCTGTCAAAAGCGTGATAAATCACCTTTCGCTGCACGAATAGCTGCGAAACGTGCAGGAAAAGCCGGTGAGGCTCTAGAAGGTGTCGACAGGGATTGCAGCCATGCCGACTCCAATTCTGTGGCCAGCAGCACTAGGTTTCTTGGTTGAGGATCCACGGCATGAACAGCCCGATCGAGGTGGTCTACAGATTCTCAACTGGATTTGAACCCAGAAAGTTTTGTGATCAGGGGAGTGCGATAAACTCATCTGGATGGTCGCACATCAAGCTGTGTGACATGTTGCATTGCCCTGCTGGTAGATGCTATCGTGTCAACGAAAAACAAACTGCATGTAGGAGTTGGTCAGTCCCCAAGGACAGAAGAATACTTTTTATTTGTGTCCATCCATTGTGCCTTCCAGAATGACGAATTCACCCATGGAACGCCACGAAAACATTCTCCAGACCATAACGCTCCCTCCTCTGGTCTGGACTCTTCCGAAGATTGTTCTAGGGCGTACACGCCGAAGACCTTCTCTCCGATATAGTATAAAACGCGATTCATCTGAAAAGTTCACCTGTCGCCACTCAGTGGTCGTCCAGTTGCAGTAATGACGTGCAAATACCAGCCTTCGACGCTGACAGATAGCGGTCAACATGGGTGCATGAACCAGGCGCCTCCTGCAGAGGTCCACATGCACGTAGCAACGTTCGCTGAACGGTCATTGGTGAGCCACACTGTTGGTAGCCTTTGGTTCATCTTTGCTTTCAGTTACTCAACAGTAAGTCTCTTCGCCCGTACATGTCTCCACAGCCGTCTTTGCCCATACATGTCTCCACAGCCGTCGTTCACCCCTGTCATCTATGGCCTGCAATGACCGGCAGATGTCTCGACACCGGTTTCGAATGTCGTCATTTTGCCGTTCACGTTATACTTAACAATAGTGGCACGCGAATTTTCTCACAGTCCATAAAGACAGTCCTGATCGTTCATCACAGTAAAATAGCAGTGTTTTCCTCAAAGTCTGAGCAGTAAAAGAAAATGCACACGGAAGTAGTGGATTTCCATGCAGTCTTGAAGAAGTAGTGTTGTCCTTCCAACGGAAAGACAGTGCTGACTCTTGACATGCAGAGAGGTAATGGGCAACAGCAGAGCAAACCCACAGCAGAGTCAGTCGAAGTTCTGAAGAATACTGGTTGGTAGGTCATCACAGAGCAGACCCATTATACTCTTGGTAGAGATTACGGTATTGGTGGGCCACCAGAGGTTTAGACCCACTGCAGTCCTTGTAGAAATAATGCTATTGGTGAGTCATCAAAGGTGTAGATCCACTGTAGTTCTTGTAGAGATGGTTAGCAGCCTTCTGCTGTGACTGTGCAGGTGCACAATCAGCATTGAAGAATCTTGCAGAGAATATAGCAAAAGTGCATGAACCACCACTTGCGCACTCACAATTTTTTTTTTCAAATTTCAAATTTCAGTCCCTTCCTGAATTATTAACACACGTGCAAACACTAACAGTCCTCTTTTTTCACATATTGTGAATGTACTATGACCAACAGAAACGTGTGCAGTGAAATGAATGCTTTCAAGTTACTTAATTTGATAAACTGGTGTCAATTACAATTTTATAACATGAGAATACAATTACAGAGATACAGAAAACATCATTAAAAACATAATAATGCAGATAACATTTGTAGTAATGCAGGCTTTAAAAAAGAATAGAAATAAATATTTGCATCAGTGTTGCAGGAATTATGACATAAGTAAATATATAAAATAATGAGAATAGTTTTTGAAACATTAATTTCACATTTGAGCATAGAAACAGAACAGAATTAATAATGTCTAAACATCTTTACAAAGTAAATAACAACATATTATTAATGCAAATTATATTTGAGGATAACAGTATCCTCATCATAGTGAATGTACCTTAGTACTAGAAAAATTCTGCAACATAAATCTTAGTAGCTAAACACATAAAGACAGGAAAAACGGAAATACACAAGAGTACACAAACACATGGCAGAATAACACAGGAGGAAAGGACAGGGTTTGTTTTTAGTGTAACATTTGGTACTGCAGTCCAACCCAAAACTTCATTCCATAAATCTTTTGCCTTATCTCAACATTTGTTTCCAACAAAAAAATTCTTTCCAAGCATGCTTTCTGTATTTATATGTTCACATATTTCTTACCTCATTATTTATTTTCCATTATCTTACCTCATCATTTATTTCCAAGAAAATCCTACCTATACCTGCTTTCTGTACTTTTTTCGTATAATTTCTCAATGCATTTCTTCCAATTCATTGCAACTCATTCTCTTATATAGTCTACCCCCTCTTAAGCTAACTTAACTCTACTGAGCTCAGATGCTAAACTAAGGGACAAGGCAATGAAGCAGCACAAAACAATTAATACAAACAGCAATGAAAAAAATGGAAATTGTCAAAGCAAGCAGCAGCAAATCTAAGTTAGCAGAGCAAATGCAGCATTACAACTAATATGAGCCAATGTACAGCAACAAGAAAAATAAATCAGTAGTAAAATTGGCTTAACAGAATTATACAAAGTGACATTCAGTAGCATTATGTATGGCAAACAGCAGCAGCAAATGCTACAACTTATACCTAAATATGGCAAAGCTCAAGTAGAAAAAATATTACACTAAAGACAACAATGCAGATTTCACAGGTCGAGAATTTGAGTTGCAAATGTGTAGATACAAAATCCTATAAATATAACAGTGTCCCGAAATGTTCACTGACATTGTGATACATTCACACATTTACACACATTTCATAACTCTTAAAGTACGATTCTTGGTTTCCAACATCCTTTTTCACAAATCAGAGTCCCTAACTTCTATTCATTATTCATATACATATAAACATGTAATCATATTCCTCATATATGGTAGCATCATCTTATTGATCATAAACATAACTCAGCAGCATAATACACATCGTCATCTTAATAATATCATAAAAACTCAGCCAAATCTCAAAAACTTTGCAGCTTTCTGCATTAATTTCAAAACCTAAAAAAAATTCTCAGCTCATTTCAGTAGTGTCATCTACCTCAAATGTACTATAAAAATCATGATCCCATACCAAATAAATCATTCAAAGCTCTCATAGTATCACAATGGTTCCGAAAAATATGTGTAGTTCACAAAGTACACACAAATTACAATTTCATAAGTGTGAAGTTATCCAACTGTGTAATTATGTAAACATCTGTCACTGACGTAGTAATAAAACATGTTTGTCTTCCTCAGCTAAATTATCAGATAGCTGTGTAGTTTATGTGTTAGAGAAATATGGTATCGATGTGTAAAGTTGTATAGGCAAATACCATATTACCAAGGGCTCCTTGTGCTTGCCAAACACATGGTACAAAAAGTAAGCGTGTACCCCCCTGAGGATTAATGCAATTATACCCTCAGGTGTTACAGATTACAGCAATGGAATGAAATGTATAATGGAAAACTTTCTTTGTAATTCAAATATCTTTAAAAATAAATGTTTTAAGTACAAAATTAATCACTCAAAAACGTGCACCGTAGCGCTAAATTGTGCGTCTTGTTGTAAGATGATCTCTGTGGGAGTGTCGTAGTTATCGTCCTCCGAAAGCTAAGTTCTGCAGAAGTCAATGTACTTCCCTCATGATAAACAAAAGTGAAATGCTTTGCGTATAGATATCTTACTTATTACGCTAATTGCCGTGATGAAGAAAGTACTGTACTGTAACGTATTGTTCTGCTACGGAAAAGGCTGTCTCTTTGTAGCTATACCACAAAAGTTACAACTAAAACATGTTTTCCTTTCCAGAAGATTTCAGAAAACTGTGCGGATATAAAACAGAAACACCGCAAAAGCAACATTGTAAATTGTCACTCAATAGTAGCGTCGTGATAAAATCGTGTACCTGTCACATAAACTAACCACTGTGTCATCTGGTATCTCACAGAAAGAACTTTAAATCCAGAATGTATTTTCAAGTAAACCAAAATGTTGCACTAAAATCTCATTAGCAGTACCAGTATATGTTCTAAGTATGTGAGCCTTATAGTCGTTACGTGATCGTGCAGCTAACAAGCAAGAATGTACAAATAATAACACTGTGTCGTCTGTTCACTATAAGAATGCATTCGTAATTTCTCTTTAAATAAGTTCTCTTGGTTCTTGACTGGATATTTAATTTCAAACATTGTTGCATGTTAACAGTTTCTAAATCTGACAAAGCATTCCAGTAACGTGAAGTGAAACGTTTTATGGCAAAGACAAAGTTAAAAAAAAGATTATCTTTCAATAAACGGTTTTACATGTGAAATGTGGTGTAAACCTTTACTCCTCCTCAGTATGCAGAATATCAACTTGAAGGCAATTATCATGCGGTATATGTCGGTTAAGAGTAACTGGAATTTTTCTCAAGGTTAGCTTGTATTTTATTTTTCCGTCAGCCAGCTGGCGCACGTGGCTGTCTGCGGCGCGAGTCAATGTCTGTCTCTTTGTTGGCGCGCGTCGTAATTGGGATTAGGAGTCCTAACTTCTACAAATTCACCTTGCCGAGAGGGCCCAGCCCTGTTTGAATCCCGCCAGTTCTAATGAAATTCAGGTCTGTCGTTATGATTATATCGTCTGTCGTCATGTCGGTAGTTCCTGTAGCTTCTTTCTTGTCGATTAAGTGGTGGAGAATTTCTCCCTGAATCGTAACTGCGCGGTGGACCGTTGCGTCTGAAGTTATTCTGTCTCCCTTGATAATAATTATTTTGGTTTCCATGTTGTCTGTTTCTCTCATTGTCTCTGTGATAGTCATTACCACGGAGAGGTGATATTTCGCTGTAATTATTACTACTCTGCCAACGGTTGTCATAAGGGTGATGTCCGTTTTGGTCACGATTTACGTTTTAAGAATAGCCTTGTCGTGTCCATTTATTATTTCTGTCATCGCGTAATTGTGATGGATGTGACCTATAATTGTTGTGCTCCTGTTTTTGCGTTCCGCGATTGTCAGAGTCAATTTCCAATTCTTGTAACAGTCCCTGAAAAGCTTCAATGTCGTCTTTGCAACGTCCTGCCAAAATAATACGTCGTAAATGTTCAGGCAATTTGATTAAGTTTGACAGGTACTGATTCTTGTGCAACATGTTCGAAATGTTTCATCATTATGATGCTATGTTTTACTCGGTCTTGTGTAGCTTGAGACCAATATGCTGGGAGGAAGGCATGATAAAATTCTCCTTCACTGTGGCAATCGTGAATGACCGATCGCATTCTTACAGCTTGTTCATTCTCTAAATAGCCACACATAAATTCTAATCTGTGCTCTAATGACCAGTTGGGAGGGAAACAATGAGAGAATTGATGAAGCCACGCTTGTGGATGAATGTCGTTGCCAGAATTCTTAAATGTTTTGAATTTACGTGTAGTAATAAACAGCTTATAGTCAAAATCATCGTGTCGGCGAGTAGATATCGGCCATTGTTACGTCGTGTCGGCGGTTCCATCTCAAAATTCGGTGCACCTTGCTAATTTCTTTCATAATTTCCGAAATGCCCTGTGTTATCATTTTGTGACTTTTCCGTATTTCTAAGTCCCTCTTCCCGTACTGGAGCGCGAGTGTCCTCTGAATTTTGTAATTTTTGTATTACTTGTGCCAACTGATCTTGTACTTCCCGGGTTTCTCTTTTGTGTTGCGTATTAATTTGATTCTGATTTTGTTTGAATTTCTTAATTTCTTCATACTCTACTGTGTCAGTGGTGGCTAGAGGTCTTGTGTCATTCAGATCATCATCTACCTTTGCAGATAAGTTAGTGAACTTATCCGAAAGTTCGGCTACTTTCTGAGATAGTGTACTTATTTCCTCAGTGTGTTTTTCTGAACCAAGTTTCAGAGTGTCCATTTGTGTTGAAATCGTATCTACTGTATCCTTTAAGTTTTCATGAGTTTTTGCAAGTTGCGTAACCGAATCAGTAGATGCAACTGAGTCAGTTTTAGCTTTCAAGGTCTCATGATTTTCATGAACAATAGTTTGCAGTTCTTTTATGACTGCTTCGTGATTCTGTAATGTATTTTCATGCCTGAAAAATAGGTTGGAAATGCTCACAAATTTGTGTTTTTACGTCACTACAGCCTTTTTGACATTTCGATTCGATTTTATGTAACTCAGTAGTTAAATCTTTACGTGTTTGTTCAAATGTATGTTCCACTGAGTCTAACTTTTGAAGCTTTTTTCCCATTGCGTCTAACTGTTGCTGTGTTTGTCTCTGGTGTTGTTCCATTGTGTCTAACTTTTGAAGATTTTGTTCCATTGTGTCTAACTTTTGAAGATTTTGTTCCATTGTGTCTAAATTTTGTAGCTTTTGTCCTATTTGTTGCATTAAGTGTAATAACAATGCACTGGTGTCTGAAACATGTTCCTCAGTGCTTTTCGGCAGTGAAGTTGCACCGGCAACATTCACATTTTGACAAGCAGAAAATGTGTCTTGACTTTTTGAGAAAACGGTGAGGACCCAAAACCTGAATCTGCAGTATTTGCAAGATTGTGTCCTGTCATTCCCGATTCCTGAGGCGGGCTGTTGCCGACCGATCGATCGATAATGCTTCCCTGTTCACTAATTGTTTCACTGTCTACACCATTGTTTGCCACCCGCTCCATTTCCCTATGTACAATTACCAAATTACTGTGTTGAACATTAGTTAATTCATTACACGGTTTCGCTAACACACTGCTTTCGTCTTCACTGTCATTTCTCAGTTTATTTTAGAGCCTAGTTTACGTTTTTCACACGCCATAATTGTCACAATATTTCACACGATAACACAGAAAAGCACAATTTGAAGATCAAAAATAAGAAAACACATTAACATAGCACCGAAAATAATATTTATGTAATCGCAAGCGCAGCTGCGAAATACTTGGTGCAAATCTACATGCATGCCATAACTGTTGTACTGTACAACAATGAAAGACTGCAACTACAAAGGATATTCTCTCTACAATTACGCGCTAGCAGTAAACAAAAGCTACACTAATTACACAAACTACAAGAAAAAATCTGAAAATTCCAGTGAAGTATCCTCGGCTAAGGGTCGACATATGAAACGTCCCCTTAGAAAAATTATACATGACAGTGCTTAAACTGACACACAATATTTTTAGCGCAACGCAATCTGACTTTAAAAAATCCCTACAAAAGAATGGCCCTGACTAACATTAACCTATACGTTTCAGAAATCACTTACCTCACAAAAACCTTCGTTACTCGAACTACTACAATACAGCGAGCACCACTACTGCCAGCTAAATAAAAGATTCAAACTACTGAAGGCTCTAACTAACGATAGCAAAAAGAAAGATTTTGATAGAGGACAAACAATGTATTTACCTTAATATTGTTCAAAAGTCATAATATGTATAGTAGTTCATGATGTCCATTCTTACAAATGTACTGTTTCTGATGGACACACGTCCAGATCATCCGCTCTCAAAAATCCGCCATCTCACTTCCCCAGATGCACCACTGCTGGCGGCTCACCTCCAGCTGCGCAACGCTACGCGCTGTTAACATCCAGCTGCCCAACACTACAATAGCGAACAACAATGCAAACCAGCCACAGACTGCACACAGCACAGCCAGTGATTTTCATACATAGCGCTACGTGGCGTTACAAATAAAAAAACCTAAACAGCCTACTTACAACGTGTCTGGAGACGTTATGGAAAGGAATACCACCTGGCTACAAGTTTTGAATATATTCTGTCTGTGGCATGACTTTTTGATAATCTGTAATTTTATGGGTCATAGAACATTATTTCCAATATAGCTCTACCATAAACTCTCAGGCAAGATTTATATCCCTTTCCTCTATGTAATGTTGCAGTTGTACAGCTGTATCACATATATGACTGCGCTGGCTAGTGATGATTGAAAACAAAATAAAAATTATAGCTGGTTCCAACACACAGCCATCGGCAAAGAACTGAATGAACTGCCCCATCTGACGAAAGGATCATTATCAACGAAGCCTGGTGAACTTAGTTCATGTGACACGGTAGAGAAATTTAGTGTTTGACACAGGACAATATGCAAAATCTTATGATAGTGTACTTCTCCATCTTGACAGTTTCCAACCTCAGGATGGATCTGTTTAGAACATAAGCCTCGCCATCTAATACTGTTTTCGCACCACCTTTCTATTTTAACTCTAGTCCAGTCCTCGCCTATTTTTCATGACATTCCTCCACACCTTTCATCCCTCTGTCCCTTGGTCTTCTTCCTGGTCGTTTCCTTCGCATCTCCATCCCACATATCTTCTTGAGAATCCTCTTTGTTTTTCATTCTCTTTAACTGCCAATACCATTTTAGCCTTGATGTTTCTATCCTGCTCTGTAAGGATTCATCTTGAACTATTTCCTTTATGCTTTAATTCCTCATCCTATACCTGTTTGTTACTCCTATCCTGCTTCTGAGGAACTTTGTTTCACATGCGTGTAATCTGATTACATCTATTTTCTTCTAAACCATTGCTTCAGGTGCAATGGATAAGTAAGGGGGGGGGGGGGGGTGAAGTAACTTCTATGTATTACTTCTTCGCTTTTCTTTGGAACGTGTTCCAAACCAGGCTCCTAAGACTTCGAACAAATGCTTCTGGCTGTATGCCATGGATCTCTTTCTCATTTCTTCCATTATCCTCTTTCACACTTCCCAAGTATTTAACACATTTCACCTTCTGCAATTGTTCATTCCCAATCCTTATTCCACTAGTTGGTCTATTTTTCTTTCAAGTCGTCACCAGGATCCCTCATTTGTTATATAAATTTCATTACAGTTTGTCTCACAGTTTCTTACCAAACTTTCCCCTTTTCCTGATCTCCTCTTCCCTGTTTCCGCAGACGAACAAGTCATCCGCCAGTACAATTGCTTTCATCTTGTCTCCTGCAGTTGTGGCTACCAAATTAGTCATTAAGGCATCCAAGCTCACAAAAAGGAGGAGAGGCGACAATGCACTGCCCCATTCACGCCAATTGTGTGCTGGAACCAATCCCTCCATTTATTTTCCATTTCCACAGTACATCTCCTCCTTTCTGCTTGTTGTCTATTTTTCCACTACCATCCTTTCTAGTGATTCTCCTGTCTTTCTTCTATAACCACAATCAAAAACCTTTTCTACATCGAGAAAGGCCATCACAAGGTCTTTCCCGAATTCATGGAGGTGTTCCTGGAGCAGCCTCACTGCAAATATGAGGTCAGTAGTTGACCTCTCCCTGATCTGAAGTCATACAGTTACTCTCTCAATTTGTTATCGACCCTTGTTCGTATTCTCCTCTCGAGGATCTCTTCATACACCGTGGCAAAGTGCGGTATCTGTGTGAGTCCCCTGTAGTTTTTACACTCCTTGCTACTCCTTTTCTTGAATGTAGGTATGATTCGTGCCCTGTTCCAATCTCCTAGAACCTTCTTCTCATTCTACACAACCCTCATCACACGATACAGCCGCTGTTTCCAAACCTCCCCTGCTTCCTTTACCATTTCGACACTTAACTTTGTCCACACCTGGTGCCTTTCCCCTTTTCGTCTTGTCCAGTGCCACTTCCATTTCTTTTCATGTCTTCCTTCTTTTGCATACAGCTGCCGCAGCTTCTACCATAGCACTTTTAAGTTGTCCTCATTAGTCTTCTCCTGTTTTTGGTTATTCCTTTGGTAACATTTCCCTTACAGTCCCCTTGTACTCCTCCTTGATATCATTTTGCTTGAGTTTACGTACTCTAATTCTCCTTTCCTGGGACACGTACTGCATGTCACAATCTGTCCTTTGCTGAGCAGTTGCTGGTGTTCAAAATTTCTTCACCCATTTGTCTCCAAGTTGAGCAGAACACCACATGCGTAATCTGGTGGCCACAGCTTGAACGCAGATGAAAAAGTAAAAGTTTTGATGAATCTGACTGAATAAGTGTTCCAAAGTCCACCAGCCAGACATTGGCCAGGCAATATGATGAACACTACAGTGGGCTGTCGATTTTTGCCTTTGGCGACTGATGAAAAATGTACCAGATAACAGATGTACGTGCATGTGAAAAATGCTACGGCTGAAAGTAAGCATACATTTTACCACAAGAAACCCTCCTCTAACTTGATATTGTGTTAATCCGAGACTTGAAGTTGACCGCTTAAACTAAACTGGTTGCCTGTGAATAAGTAAACATTACAGCAGCGTTTGGTGGTTGCTTGATGTCGTTTCTCGGACACTACACTATATTCTGAGACTCCCTTTCAGTGCGTGTGTAAAAAATGATTAGGATTCCAAAACACCGGCAGTCTATATTAGATGTTCAGACAGGGGAAAGATCGGATGGTAGTAAGCTCTCAGGATCATAGGGTGAACGAATAAATCGAATTGGAGCTGGGTTAGTATGCCGTTAATTTATAAGAAAAGGATGTTGGCTGTGCTGTTCAAGCTATTTTTGATATTTTTATCGGGGTAACAAGGAAAATTATCTTGCTGGTTAATCCCGTCCTCCCTGGGATAAATAGTCATCGTATTCACATGAGCGCGGTCTCCAAGGAAGGATTCGAAGCTGTAGCTCCCAAGGACACCTTACACATGCGTTAATGATCCTAGAAATTTCTGCGAGAATATTCCCAGATCGTAATGCCGTCCCGACATCCTTTTATCCTCCCGTCAATAGTAAGGAGCCAGATCACCGTCAATGATGAAGAAATTGGACGCGCATTTGACAGGTGGAAACTTCGAGCACCGACAGCTCAACAGGATATAGATTTTCAATGATTTCCTTAAATCTCTAAGAGCGAGTTCCGAAATGGTTCTTTTGAAAAGCAGTCACCGAACTTTTGCATTTTTTCAGCACTGCTTGCAGAATTTTTCTTCTGAAGCAATTCTCGCGAGGCACACGGAGCCCCATCTGTTTTAGTTGGTTTCGAGCTCACAACACGTTACCAGTGGTGCTCATAGAGCATTATCATCATGGGGGACTGGAATGCAGTGGTGGGTGAAGGAAGAGATGAATATACAGTTGGAAAATCTGAATTAGGAATAGGAAATGAGTGAGGAGGAGGAGGATATTGGTGTTTAACGTCCCGTTGACAACATGGTCATTAGAGACTGAGCACAAGCTCGGATTAGGGAAGGATGGGGAAGGAAGTCGGCCGTGCCCTTTCAAAGGAACCATCCCGGCATTTGCCTAGAGTGATATAGGGAAATCACGGAAAATCTAAATCAGGATGGCCGGACGCGGGATTGAACCGTCGTCCTCCAGAATGCGAGTCCAGTGTCGTACCACGAAATGAGTGAGGAGAACGACTAATTAGTTTCTGTGACGAAAATTCCTAGTAGTGGGTAACACATTATATGAACACCTCAAAAGGAGACGTTACTCATGAATATCACATTTGAATAGGGAAAGAATCAGTTGGACAACATTCTGATACAAAAAAGGCTTATGGACTGTTTGAGGAATGCCAAAGATTATCCAGGAGCGGATATAAATTCAGACCACAACCTAGTAGTGGGAGAAATACAAGTGAAGCTGAAAAAAGTCCTAAGAGGTAAAGCAAAAGAAAGACTAAACACAGAAAGACTCAAAGAGGTAGGAAAGGCATCACATTTGGAAAACAGATTAATGGAAAAATGGGAAAGAGGAAATGTTGATGAAAGTGTTAATGGGAAATGGATAAAAACGAGGGAAGGACTCATGGACTCTGCCTAGGAAGTATTAGGAATTAGAGTATCCCAAGTAACAAGAAAGGATGGATAACAGAAAACATGTCGAAGAAGATGGAAGAGTGGAGAAAGTGGAAAAATGGAGAAACTGAAGAAGGCAAAAAGAGGTATGGGAAACTGAATAATGAATTAAGAAAGCAAACTGAAGAAGCAAGGGGAAAATAGATGAAACAGAAATGCGACGAAATAGAGAAAATGGAGAAAGAGGGAAAGTATGAAATGATGTATAGACTGGCTAGTGAGATAGTTTTTGAACGTAAAAGAAAGAGGAATAACATGGAAATAGAAAGTGCAGATGGTACTCTATCAGTAGAACCACAGGAGATTTTGAACAGATGGCAAAACTATATTGATTGTCTGTATAAGGAGGATGAAAGATAATGCGAAATGAAGGTGGAAGAGGAGCAATATGTGCCGGAAGATGGAAAGGAACTGACTATCTTGGAAGCAGAAGTAGAAGTAGAAAAGGCACTGAAGGAGATGAAGAATAGGAAGGCATGTGGAATTAATGATTTGCCAGCAGAACTGTTAAAGAGTCTGGGAAACTAGGCAAGAAAAGAAATAGTCTATCTCTGTAATGAGATATATGACAAAGGGGAATGGCCTGAGGACTTCCCTGCAACAGTTACCATACCAATAGAGAAAAAGAGAAACACTAAAAATTGTGAAGAGCACAGGACTGTCAGTCTAATTTCTTAATCAGCTAAAGTGTTGCTGAGAGTGTTGAATGGAAGGCTGTATGGCAAGCTGAATTAGAGGGATTGCAGAGGAGTAGTAAGGATTTAGAAGAGGAAAAAGAACAAGAGATGCTACTTGCCTGTTAAGAACTATAGGGGAAAGACAAGGTAGAGAAATCTTTGCTGTTTTTATAGATTTAGAAAAGGCTTCTGACAGTGCTCAGTGGAACAAGCTGATGAATATTTTGAAGAGGAAAGGGAAAGAGAGACGACTGATACAGAATCTATATTTACATCAGAAAGTTAGGATAAGGATTGGAAATGAAATGTCAGAAGGAAACAGTATAGGACGAAGTGTTAGACAAGGTTGTTGCTTTTCTCCACTGTTGTTTAACGCATACCTTGAAGAGATTATTGTTATAGGCTTCGATGGGAAATGAGGAATATGTATTGGTGGAAAGAGAATAGAATGTATACGATTTGCTGATGACATGGTATTAGTGGCAGCAAGTGAGCGGACAGTGAATAACATGCTGAAAGATCTGAACGAAACTTGTGTGTAATATGGGGTGCAAATAAATGCAACAAAAACAAGGAATATGATCATCAGTACAAGATGCTCTACCTCTAGTCAAATAAGTGAATTTAAATGCCTTGGACGCACAATAACTGAAGACTTGAGATATCACCAGGAGGTGAAAACTCGAATTGCCGTAGCGAAGGAGGCATTCACAGAAAGAGGAGACTATTATGTGGCAAATTAGATAAAGGTCTAAGGAAAAGGCTTGGCAAATGTTTTGTCTGGAGTGTGTCACTATATGGGGCAGAAACAAGGACGCTGAGACGAGAGGATGAAAAAAGGTTTGAAGCATTTGAGATGTGGATGTGAAGGAGAATGGAGAGAATAAGCTGGATGCAAAGAGTGAGTAATGAAAAAGTATTGGAAGGGATTGATGAGAAAAGATGTCTGCTGAAGATTATAAGAGAAAAGAAAAAGAACTGGTTGGGACATTCATTGAGAAGGGATTGCTTGCTAGCAGATGCTATGGAAGGGACTGGTTTGTGGAAGAAGACTGAGAGGAAGAAGGGGATACAAGATGATGGACGGCGTAAAGGGGAGAGGAAATTATGCAGACTTAAAGAGGATTGCAGAAGACCGGACAGCCTGGAGAACTACCATGTGAAAATCTGCCTTTTCACAGAACACTGATGATGATGATGACGATGGTTTACTTACGGTGTGGAATTCCTAGCATATTCAGAAAGGACGTGAATTGCATTTAAAAATTTGGCTGTTGCCCTGCATGACCACAAACCGAAAATCAACAAAAAAATGGCTAAAATAACGCTCAAACGCACAAGTAAGGGGAAACATTAAGATAGGAAATAAAAAGTTAACACAAGTAAATCAATATTGATACTTAGGAAGAAAAATAACACATAACAAGTAGAACGGACATTAAAAGAGGAACTGCAATGACTAATCAACCTTAAGAAATAAGAGTAATTTAATAAACTGACACCTTAATACACAACCAAGAAAGAAAACAAATATGTTTGTGATGGGTGGACTGTCGGGAAACAAGGGAATACAAACTTAGAAGTGATGGATAAGAGCCACAAAAACATCCTGGACAGAAAGGAAATCTAGTATACATGTACTAAAAGAAATTAAAGAGATACGGATTTTGATTAACATGATGCAGAGAAGAGAAACTAAATTAACTGCACGCCTAATTCGACACAACAGCTTCATAAAAGCATCTCAGAAGGAAAAATTCTGGGAAAAAATAGGGAAGCAGCCCCAGAACATTCTTGTTATATAGTTTGTCAGTGGAATGAACTGCACCAACTACAATCAAATCGTAAACGTATCGAGAAACAACAAAAGTTGGCTACATCAACTAGGGTTTGCGTTTAGTGCCTGATGATGACTATGGTGAAAGCAGCACATTCACCCAACACAAATCCAATTTCGTCACTGTCTACCAAATTCATAGCTTCATTCCTCATGCATTGTCATTAGCATGAAAACAGACACCACTCTTTTCTTTCCGAGTCCAATAACGCTGGCCAATTTTGCAGCCACAGATCTTGTTGGCAAGTGGTTTGAACATTGAGTTGTTTCAATGAAGCACATTTGGCTTTCGCATACTGTCGTGGTGAAATGTCCCCTCGTACATCGACGCAGCCTCCCCAGTTTACACGTCAATTTTCCTAAATAATACCATTAGCCACAAAGTGCTTTTATGCAGAGACAATAACCGGTTCACCACTCAGCCGTTTCTGAAATAATCGCCACCCTTGCGCCCATCTCGACGGTGACCTACAAGCCAACATAATTAAAGTTCCTCTTCCAGGACAGTAAAAAAAGCGCACAGACAGCTCATCATCCCTTTGCCCTTACACTTCTCGTGAAAATACATAGTGAGTTCACGCAGTCGCATTTTCTAGATGGTTAAAATAATACCACCTGACAGTAATGTAGTGAAGTACATTTCCGCTTCGAGTGACAAGAGATCGGTGCAGAAAATCGTTGCTGTTGTAGCGGAACAATAGCTTGCAGAGAGAAGAAGTAAGTGCCCGCTTTTCACGCCGCCTTTCCTTATTACTATGTGTTCCTGGCAGGATATGCACTGCTGTTCCTGGCTTGGCCTGTCAGACCGTTGCGCCTCATTGCCCCAGTTCGCACCACCCTGTCATTTGCTCGTGCGGTTCCCCCAGAATTCATAAATCATTCATGTGGTGATGCAGCCAGCCATATTCCCTATGTGCGTGCCACGAACTGTGCTTTACAGCCTCTTGTGTACTGCCACGCTCAAAACGCATGCCAACAGACTGTATAGAAAGTGCCTGAGAGTGTGGGACGGAAAAGACAGGACTCTAGAGAGTTGTCATCATCTAGAGTCCTTTCTCGACAGGTCTGTCAGGAATGGTCTTCTCATCACGAAACTTTTCTAGCTACATTATCACTCCAGTACGAAGATGGCGTTAGTCGATTGACATCACGATGAACGTATTCTTCACGTTCATTCTCAACCAGTCAGTGTTAATAATGCTATTTGTTAAGAACAGTTGGCGCAGTTACTGGTTTCGAGCGGAAATGTTCGTTGTAAGATGGCTGTTCAAGTTAAAAGTAACATACACCTAACGCTTTGCATGCTGTGTTGGCTGATTTTCGTTGTGGCAGAATCAACCAACATTGAATGAACAGCACAAGCTCTGTGTAGTTTTAACGCATTAAGTCCCAAATTATTTTTTTAAATTGAATTTTTTATTCCTGAATTATAATGTACGTAGTGTATGAACCACAATAAGTACAAAAATAGCCAAAGAATATTTATACATTCTGACAGAATGGACGTCCTCAAAATAGGACACTGGGATCTAACTGTATCATATAGCATACTAAACTGTATTCAAGTCTTAACTATTTATTTCTTGTGAAATGTTACACAACACTTCACATACAGTGTTACACGGCGTTTAACACAATATGTTTCTGGTTTCCCGTTGCATTTAGCTCTTACACATCATCTTTGCATGCTTCTTTTGTCAATCATATGACCAAATCCATTAAACCTGATATCTGGTATCACTCGCAACTGACTTGATGGATATTCCATTGCACATACAATATTCGGTCTTCCAGTGTCCAGTTTCAGGTATGTAACTGTAACAGCTTGTCTGAAACCCAGTAAATCCAGTGCATTTTTCCCACGTACTAGTCTGTAAAAGAACCAGACATTACGAGGGCCATTCTTCGATTTACTTCTGGAAACTTGGGATGTACTTGGCAGTGAAGTTTTACATACAGTTTCTTCGTTATTCTCTGATGCAACATAATGTAATACAATAGCCCCTGGCACATCTGAGACTTTCACGGTTCCAATAACATCGTCTGGACCTTCTTCTTCGTTGGTCATGTAGTCTACATCAGGGGGACATACGGTGATATCAGTATGGTCCTGATCATCTAACTCCACATTATAGAATGCGTCACTGTTTATTATTTCTTCTATTTCTTCGTTAGTGAGGTATCTATTTCATCTGAAGGCCATTAAATCTATCTAAAATGAAATGAAATAAAGTGTGATAAAATAAAGTGAAATGAAAGAATAATACATTATCACAAACTACAGAAAAGGGAATGTGTAAATACCTCTGTCCATCTGGAACTGTATTATTTACTAATGGGTAACGTATTCATAAATATACTTACATAATACACTGTAAATTTCAAAGTAACTTCATATCCTGTAACATATATTTATAAAAGAGGGGTCGTTACTTACCTCAGCAACAAAATCTGGTAAAATTACCACGCAGTAGCAGAGTTTCATATTCGAACGTGCAGCAATACAAATAATTGAAATGATAACACCAAGTCCCAGTGAGCTAACAATGCAAGTAGTTTAAAAGACATATTGTTGACTATAAATAATCACAAAATGATCTTTGGCACATATTTCAAATATTACTAAATTGTCGATAAAGTAAACTCCTGTAATAACGAAAAGTGTTCCGTATTATTCAATAATCAATTAATGGTAGGATTAATTGCTTTCAATGTCCTGCAAGCATACATTTGTTATAAAAAGCATAACAAATGACGTAGAACAGTAATAGCTTCAAATTAATAAATTATTGTGTATTTGTAAATAAATGTGTGCTCTGTCCTCAAAATAGGACATTGGTACTTAATGGGTTAAAGATAAACAGCTGTCTGCTAAAGAACATGTCTGCTCGAGGCCGATAACGGTTCTATTTTGCTCTTTATAAATATCATTGTTAATAGCTTACACTATAACAATCTCTCAGCTTCAGTCACTTTTATTATCCAATACTGATTGGCACGAATTGTTTCGACAGCATCCTGTCATCATCAGGTGCCTCAACATTAAAAATGAGCTCCGGGTGTTCAGCGAGGTATTGTTTTCGACGGCCCACCGAGCAATCTTCTTCAGCTGCTCTGAGTTTTGCTACTGTGTGCACAACTCAGCTGAATATGCAGAAGCTCACTATTAATTATCTACACTGAGAAAACTTGAGAGATAATATCACTTCACTGAATGGCGGGAAGATGTTGCAAAACGTACACAAGTTGAATAAGGTCCACCAAAATAAAGGTCGACTTCTAAGTACTAACAGAATAAATAACGGCGTGAGACCAACATTAGCTCACGGTCTGGTTGGAGTCAGGCAGCGAGTACCCATAACAGCAGAACTCGCGGCTTTTGAAGAAGAGGGCACGGTTAATCGTCGAAATATTGTGCAGAAAATAGAAACAACAAATCGGCTGGACACCCAGAAGCTCACTAGCAATCGATCATGCGGAGAAAACCTGTAAAATCACCTCACTTGCCGAAATGTTAGTTTATTATTAATCAACGTTAATAAAATTTTGTTATTAATTAATGCACTAAAAATCACCGCAGTTATCTTTTAGAGTGGTTCATTACGCCACAACTGATTTCGTTCTAAATGAGTACTAAAAAAGGAAGAAAGGAAGATTAGAATTTAACGTCCCATGGACATCATTGTCTTTAGAAATGGGGCAGAAGCTCGAATTATTTCAGGAATAGGGAAGAAAATCAGCTGTGCCCTTTCAAAGATATCACCCGGCATGTGCCTGCAGCGGTTTAGGGAAATCACGGAAAACGTGAATTTGTATTGCTGGATACAGATTTAAATATTGTGCTCCCAAATGCGAATCCAGTAATTGAACGTATTCAGTTGACCTGCATTTTAACAAGCCATAGATTAGGCTGAAAGCTAACAAACCATGCACCTAATATATGAAATGTACATCGAAAATTCACAAACAGTCTTCATAACCAGTTCAAACAAAGCGTTAGAAATATGCTGGTGTCATGATTGAAAAATATCAAGTCATCACCGACACTTTCCTGCCATTTTGTGATAATTAGTTACTTAAAAGTTTGTTTAGTTTCTAATGTGCACTGCGTATCACAGACTATGTGTACATTTAAGCCTAATCTACGTTTCTGACCTGCAAGTCGCTTGAAAATGTTAATTTAGAACGAAACAAGTTGCGCTGCAATAAGCAAACATAAAATAAATTACGGAGATGAACATTACACTATTCAGTTGTGGAGGCACGAAATGATCAAAGACATTTCAATTATTAATTGATAGTTCGTATGTAGTGATGATAAAATTTTTTGCCGTTTGCGCTATGGTTTTATATTCCGAATTTTATTGTCCCTGTCCAGAGAAAATAGTTTATTTTAGTGTGCAGTATTTGGTATATTTCACTAATCTCATTGAAATCAGATATTGTGGCAATATACCCTTATATGGAACACAAAGTGCACTAACAAACACAACACCATCACTTCACACTGCTGTTCAAATGTCAAAGATTTTTCACCTCCTCAGACAATACGTACTTTTAGCTTTTGAGGACGAAGAAATTTTTATGGAAGCATATTTACGTCACGTCACATGTTATAGTACGCATTTGTTTACTTACTGGAACTAACTGCTAGTTTTTGCTTTTGCTAGTACTCGATAAGCATGAATGGAACAGGCATTCAATAATGGAAAATTTTTAAAGCAATTTACATTATTAGCTTCAAATCAGTCATTGGGCAGTCTGTTATAACGTACTGTATCGTTAGTGAAAATTTGAAATTCTACATGTAATTCTATTCGATGTCTTGTGTTTATTTTATGTTTTATATGATCGTCTTTTATATCAAGGAACGAGTTTTCTGGGTCTTTAATGTGGATGGCTACTGCTGAGGTAGAATAATTATTTGTGGGATAAACATTTCTGTGTTCACTCTATCTTTCTTGAAAGTCTCTCAATACAAACTATAACTCACACTCAGGCGCAGCATATACAAGCGGATAGATAGTCATACACAATCAGTTATGTACAAAATAGTTTGCAGTTATATGGAAAGCCCCCTATGTATGCCAAACTTTGAGAGATTTTCACAAAAGATACAGTAAACACATAACTGCCTATCATGTAGATAATTATTCTAAATCATAAATAGCCATCTACGTTAAAGACACTAGATACTATTCCCCTGACATAAAAAAATGATCTTCCTGTTGTTACGGGATCTTTTTTTGGAAACAGTTCCGTAATATATGTAAAATTCGAATGAAAGAACCGTTAGCTCGGAATTTTAATCGAAACCGAGTAATGCTATACTTAACAGTACCGGTGATTGCTGGGAAGTTAGTAATCTAACATTACTCCTCATTTACACTTTTATTCGAATTTTCATGTCTTATATAAATGAGGAACATCAAAAAAGATTTGTAACGGTGCTGAAGCACCAGCTTTCCAGAAGGGTGAAGTAGGCTGCCACCCTTCGAGCCATTTCATAGGAGGACGTGGTAAGAAGGCACAAGTCAGTGGCTCCCAGTTACCGGACAGCCTTTGGTAATGCCCCTCTGGGATGTCGAGCATAATATCTCATGTGGCGTAAGCCCCTTCCCCCGAGTTGTGACCACTTTACAACTCAGGAGCGAAAGGAGGACGAACGCTAATTTAACAAAAGGCACTACAATGCACAGAAGTAGGAAGCTAAATTTTTGTCCGGAAAGTACTGGATGTCACAGATAAACATCCCAAAAATGGAATAGGCCTTTAAAAGTATGAGACGCCGCTGGGCATTTGACTTCACAAAAACTAAATGTTTACGCAACATAAGACTTGAAGGTGTTGACTGTCATCTGTTGTTGTGGTCTTCAGTCCCGAGACTGGTTTAATGCAGCTCTCCATGCTACTCTATCCTGTGAAAGCTTCTTCATCTCCCAGTACCTACTGCAACCTACATCCTTCTGAATCTGCTTAGTGTATTCATCTCTTGGTCTCCCTCTATGATTTTTACCCTCCACGCTGCCCTCCAATACTAAATTGGTGATCCCTTGATACCTCAGAACATGTCCTGCCAACCGATCCCCCCTCCTGGTCACGTTGTGCCACAAACTTCTCTTCTCCCCAATCCTATTCAATACTTCCTCAATAGTCATGTGATCTACCCATCTAATCTTCAGCATTCTTCTGTAGCACCACATTTCGAAAGCTTCTATTCTCTTCTTGTCAAAACTATTTATCGTCCATGTTTCACTTCCATACATGGCTACACTCCATACAAATACTTTCAGAAAAAACTTCCTGACACTTAAATCTATACTCGATGTTAACAATTTTCTCTTCTTCAGAAACGCTTTCCTTGCCATTGCCAGTCTACATTTTATATCCTCTCTGCTTCGACCATCTCCAGTTATTTTGCTCCCCAAATAGCAAAACTCCTTTACTACTTTAAGTGTCTCATTTGCTAATCTAATTCCGTCAGCATCACCCGACTTAATTCGACTACATTCCAATATCCTCGTTTTGCTTTTGTTGATGTTCATCTTATACACTCCTCTCAAGACACTGTCCATTCCATTCAACTGCTCTTCCAAGTCCCTTGCTGTCTCTGACAGAATTACAATGTCATCGGCGAACCTCAAAGTTTTTATTTCTTCTCCATGGATTTTAATACCTACTCCGAATTTTTCTTTTGTTTCCTTTACTGCTTGCTCAATATACAGATTGAATAACATCGGGGAGAGGCTACAACGCTGTCTCACTCCCTTCCCAACCACTGCTTCCTTTTCATGCCCCTCGACTCTTATAACTGCCATCTGGTTTCTGTACAAACTGTAAATAGCCTTTCGCTCCCTGTATTTTACCCCTGCCACCTTTAGAATTTGAAAGAGTATTCCAATCAACATTGTCAAAAGCTTTCTCTAAGTCTACAAATGCTAGAAACGTAGGTTTGCCTTTCCTTAATCTATTTTCTAAGATAAGTCGTAGCGTCAGTATTGCCTCACATATTCCAACATTTCTGCGGATTTCAAACTTATCTTCGCCGAGGTCGGCTTCTACTAGTTTTTCCATTCGTCTGTAAAGAATCCGCGTTAGTATTTTGCAGCTGTGACTTATTAAACTGATAGTTCGGTAATTTTCACATCTGTCAACACCTGCTTTCTTTGGGATTGGAATTATTATATTCTTCTTTAAGTCTGAGGGTATTTCGCCTGTTTCATACATCTTGCTCACCAGATGGTAGAGTTTTGTCAGGACTGGCTCTCCCGAGGCCGTCAGTAGTTCCAATGGAATGTTGTCTACTCCGGGGGCCTTGTTTCGACTCAGGTCTTTCAGTGCTCTGTCAAACTCTTCACGCAGTATCGTATCTCCCATTTCATCTTCATCCACATCCTCCACCATTTCCATAATATTGTCCTCAAGTACATCGCCCTTGTATAGACCCTCTATATACTCCTTCCACCTTTCTGCTTTCCCTTCTTTGCTTAGAACTGGGTTTCCATCTGAGCTCTTGATGTTCATACAAGTGGTTCTCTTATCTCCAAAGGTCTCTTTAATTTTCCTCTAGGCAGTATCTTATCTTACCCCTAGTGAGATAAGCCTCTACATGCTTACATTTGTCCTCTAGCCATGCCTGCTTAGCCATTTTGCACTTCCTGTCGATCTCATTTTTGAGACGTTTGTATTCCTTTTTGGCTGCTTCATTTACTGCATTTTTATATTTCCTCCTTTCATCAATTAAATTCAATATTTATTCTGTTACCCAAGAATTTCTACTAGCCCTCGTCTTTTTACCTACTTGATCCTCTGCTGCCTTCACTACTTCATCCCTCAGAGCTACCCATTCTTCTTCTTCTGTATTTGTTTCCCCCAGTCCTTTCAATTGTTCCCTTATGCTGTCCCCGAAACTCTGTACCACCTCTGGTTCTTTCAATTTATCCAGGTCCCATCTCCTTAAATTCCCACCTTTTTGCAGTTTCTTCAGTTTTAATCTACAGGTCATAACCAATAGACTGTGGTCAGAGTCCACATCTGCCCCTGGAAATGTTTTACAATTTAAAACCTGGTTCCTAAATCTCTGTCTTACCATTATATAATCTATCTGACACCTTCTAGTATCTCCAGGCTTCTTCCATGTATGCAACCTCCTTTCATGATTCTTAAACCAATTGTTGGCTCTGACTAAATTATGCTCTGTGCAAAATTGTACCAGACGGCTTCCTCTTTCATTTCTTAGCCCCATCCAAATTCACCTACTATGTTTCCTTCTCTCCCTTTTCCGACTGTCGAATTCCAGTCATCCATGACTATTAAATTTTCGTCTCTCTTCACTGCCTGAATAATTTCTTTTATATCATCATACATTTCTTCAATTTCTCCGTCATCTGCAGAGCTAGTTGGCATATAAACTTGTACTACTGTAGTAGGCATGGGCTTCGTGTCAAAATATTATGCAGAAAATGCAAACAACAACACGGCTGAACACTCAAAAGCTCTTTGCTAATAATTCATGACGAGAAAACCTGAGAGTTATTCCTTCTGTAGTACTATCTGTCTTTTCAAATATCATTATGACAATCACAGTGCAAGTCAGCGAACGCGGTTATGATTATCATATCTTTCCTCCTGATTTATTTATCAGATGGGCCAAGCTTTTAATATTTTGCTATTATTTGTCAGTTGTCTAATGAATATCTTTAACAGAATAAGTGTAATTGACTGTGACTCATGTCTCATTTAGCTGTCAATGGATTGCTAATTCGCTATTTTAGAGGCTGATTAATTAACATGTCAGGCACAGGATCCATTTACATGTATGACTTTCTCTATCCACCACATCAACTTCCACTGTATTGCTACTGTTGGCATGAGGCATCAAATTGAATTACATAAAGAATTTAAATTTTCATCAGTGGCACAGTACATGGTTAAAAGTTGCTCAGTGAGTGGTTAGAAACTAGTAACGTAATTTTTTTACAAAAAATTCTTTTTTTTAAAAAAATGTTTCAAATGGCTCTGAGCACTATGGGAGGTCATCAATCCCCTAGAACTTAGAACTACTTAAACCTAACTAACCTAAGGACATCACACACATCTATGCCCGAGGCAGGATTCTAACCTGCGACCGTAGCGGTCGCGGGGTTCCAAACTTAAGCGCCTAGAACCCCTCGGCCCAGTCGGCCGGCTCCCATTCTTCCAGGCTTGTTCCATTTATAATAACGAAATGTAAGAAATGATTATCCAGTACTACCATAAGAATTTAACGATCGATAGCTTCTTTAAAAAAGCTGAATAAATTTACATACTGAATAATCAAACTATATTACATGTACCACAAATTAATTATGCTTGTATTCATCGTGTGTATATTGTTATCTTAGAAGTAATGAATTATCTTAGCAATTGAAGAATCTTTAGAATGTAAAGGTGTGTCAAATTATGCTGTCGCGGTTGGTCGTGTGCTTCATGTGTGTTACTACAAGTAAGTAAAGATGTCATTAATATTATGTATATGTGCAATAGAATAAAGCTTGTGGTAAATGTGTCGTCGTTTTAAAACTTGAATTTAAACATTTTTATTTAAAGCCTTCTTGTTGGTATATGTTATTCAAGACATTATTTAATGTGGTATTTTATTATAGAACGAAATTTTCTCATTTAAATGCTCTGTTTGAAAAACTCCCAAAATGTCTAAATGTCTCACAGTAAGAAAAATTATAAAAAAAGCGTTCTCTTCACATGGTCCCAGTTGCTTCAGTATTTTTTGGAGTAACTGGACGCAGCCAGTCTATACTCCATGTGAGTTATGTTGTTTCTATTGTGGCTATCTACGGAAATATCACACTCACTGCAAGAGCTACATTATAACTGTCAGAGGCGTTGCATTGCAGGTGACTGTATGTAGGAATGAAACATCGAGGGATTGTAACACATGGTTAGTGTCAAGTGGGAGCTTCATGACAGTTTCATTGTGTTCCTGAGCTTTCCGAACAATTTACTTGAAATGTGGGTCGAGTATCCAACAGAAATTGATGGTAGTGGTCTCTGTGAACCAGTATTTGTGAAAGACGTCTCTGAACCAGTAGAAAAATAGTATGACCACGTTAACTTGCCGATACTGCAGTCTGTTTGGGCATATCTCACGTTTCTTTACACACACAAAGCATTTGATATCTTTTGTCATCATCTGATGATCCAGTAACACTAGTTTTTTGCACAATCGGAAAACTAGTCTTACGATGGTTGACTGAAAAGTAATGCTTCCACCCTCTCAGTCTTCTACAGTTGGCATCATTGGTTTGCGGCAGATACTGGCTTGTTCCGTAGCCTCTTCTCTACAGCTGCAGTTGGCAGGAAGCCTTAGCGTTGAACGGTTGTGTTGTTATAGTCCGAAGCGAAGTATGGAACCCTGTGCAGACGGTTGGTCAATGTGCTGTAAGCTGCGTGCAGTCATTGAAGTCTTCACAGGAGAAGGTGTCACCCGAAAGGAGATTCATCAGAGAAGGAAAGCAGTGTATGGTGATTGTGTTGATGTGAGTACTGTGCGTCATTGGGCGAGTAAGTTTAAAGATGTTGAGGCGGGAACATCTGAGCTGCGTGACAAACGAGCTGACAGAATGATTCAGGACGATCGTCGTATCACTCAGAGAGAAATTACAAGCACAATCGGCATTTCACAAGAACGTGTGGGTCACATTAGTGTTTTGATTGGCTTTCGGAAGATCCTTGTACGATGGGTACCCCGGACGCTGACTCCTGAAATGAAAGTACACATACTTGAATTTTGCCAGGACCTCCTCTCGCGTTACGAGAATCAATAATGAAAGACGATCTGCGAGGACATCATTATGTTGCTGATGAAGACGTTGGCGAAACTATGAGACTGTTGCAGCGGAAACAGAGTATCGACTTCTCCTGTGACGGCATCAGAAAACTTGTTCATCGTTCGCTGAAATGTATCCAATTGGCTGGTGATTATGTGGAAAAGTCAATATTGGTAATTAAAGATCACAGTCTAAGGACCGGAAGGAGTGGCCGAGCGGTTCTAGGCGCTACGGTCTGGAACCGCGCGACCTCTACAGTCGCAGGTTCGAATCCTGCCTCGGGCATGGATATGTGTCATGTCCTAAGGTTAGTTAGGTTTAAATAGTTCTAAGTTTTAGGGGACTGATGACCTCAGAAGTTAAGTCCCATGGTGCTCTGAACCATTTCAACAGTCTAGGATTTTTTCTGCATTTGATATATTAAAATATTCTCATCCAAAACCAGTTAACGAAGGTGGAGGCATTACTTTTCATTCACCCTTCGTACATTCGATTTTGATGCCAATTGTTCAAAATATTCTAGTTTTAGAAGGATCATGGAAAATAAGGTTTGAACTGTCATTCTCAAGAGCGCAAGGCTCTTACCTTAGTACTACTGCAAGATAAGGAATTTCTGACAATATAAATGAAACATGAATACCCATGGGAAAATATTATCTTCTGAACGTCAAATCATTAGAAAATTGTTACAAAATACAGGAAAACTTGAACATGACCAGCGTGTGGTACAAAACTGTCAGCTGAACTTCAATGAAGACAGATGTAATATAATGTCAAGTACCATTTGTGTATATGAACAGTGAGCTGAATCATGATGAAAAATGATAGGGACTGATCCTGTGTACACCACATACACACCATCACACCCCCGTATGGTAACTTGCAGAGCACAGACGTACATAAACAGTCATGTCTTGCTAATTCGAACTTTGATAAACCGAATTTTTTGATAACCAATCCAGTTGGCCAATCACTTGAGAAACTTCGATAAATCGAAGAAATCCTATGTATCTTCGTACACTCGATACAACGAAGCAAGAGGCAACTGGCAGACGACCTTGTAGTACGAAGTCAGCGACTACCTAACACCCAGTAATTCGAATCGTTTTATTAAATATGTCAGTAATTGTTCATCTTTCAGCTCTTCATGTCACTCATTTGTTTACTGATCAATGCATCACACACAACAGCACATAACTGTGCCATATGATTGCGATTTCTTCGATACTCTAGTATCGATTGTATCTGCCCCATGTTCGTCTCTGGGAGACCAGTTGACACTTGGCTACAAGAGGCCATATGTAGCCATGGAGAACGCAGATATTGGTCTGTCCGTGGAGAGCTGTGTGCAGAGGGGAGTGACTGGTCGGCAACAGCGGCAGTTGGAGGTGCGCATTTACCAAGGAAGTGTGACGCTCCATTTTGGCCAAACATTAATGGGAACCGACGGTCTGGCCTGGGGGCCCTAATCTGTAGCCCGCATCTCGTGGTCGTGCGGTAGCGTTCTCGCTTCCCACGCCCGGGTTCCCGGGTTCGATTCCCGGCGGGTCAGGGATTTTCTCTGCATCGTGATGGCTGGGTGTTGTGTGCTGTCCTTAGGTTCGTTAGGTTTAAGTAGTTCTAAGTTCTAGTGGACTGATGACCATAGATGTTAAGTCCCATAGTGCTCAGAGCCAGCCTATTCTGTATCTTTCGGCCGTTCTGCCTATCGGGTCGGTAGGCGGGCACACCAGGTGGCGTTGTTTCGAAGGAGAGACCCCACGTTATTCTGTAAGCACTTCGGAAGTGATGCCCCATGGTTCTACCGAATCGAGACAGTATTTTCAGTTCACTTCACGCAAACCAATCCAAGCTGCCACAGATTCGTACATGCGCACTGCAGCGCACACAGTGTCATGAAATCGAAGCGGCTAGCAGTGGACAGGCACACTATTCTTTGCAATACCGAAACGTGTGTTTAGAGTATCACTGATCAAATTTCGCGGACCGCATGTTTCCAAGCATGCATAATAACGATAGGGTGTTTGACTGAGTTCTGGAAATTGACATAAATGTCATATGTCATTTTATTCTCATTCACAATGGCATCTTGTTTTGGATTTTACGTTTCAAAATGTGAGTTAGGAATGGTGTGTAGTACCGTGTTGTACATATACAATTAAAAAAATACCTGAAAATTTGTATAAGAGAGTGTCAAAGAATAAGAAGATGCGTAGAATGTGGCTGTAATTCGCTCCTAGCGATCCAAATGATGAAGTAGCCTATATGATACATCAACGATTTGGGTCTTAAAAAATTTGAAAAATGCCTTTTTGAAAGCAAGTCACGAGTGTAGCGATTGAAGTTATTATGGCAGGTATCTTTCATCTCTGTCGGCTATTGTTAAGCATTCGATCACAGCTAAATACTTGTGACGGCCATGAGTATAATGATGGTTGTTGCTAGTTTCATTGGCAGTAGTTTAAGTTGTGCTCTTAGATTCCTGTCTAACCACATACTCGGAAATCGCTGGAAAAATGGTGAATTAGTTATGACAAGAAGGAATATAAATGCCACTGTCGGTTGTTTCAAGCACAGCAGTTTCATATGTAGCAATTTCGTCTTTCATTTTTAAACATACAGGAGTCACGAAACTGAAGATACTCTTTACTGAGGAATCGTGCTCTAACATCTAAATAACAACGATTATTGCAAAACAAACTTATCTTTCATGAATAACCGAGTTTCAGAATGGGTCACAAACAGAAAGAGGAAAAAAATGTACCCAGCAGGACATGAACCTATGACTTTTAACATTGCACTTAGCCACCACATCTAGAACACAGCAAGCCCTCTTATTCTGATTTAAAGGAAGAGAGATGCAGGCTGACTTTGCTGCCCAACGGTGCGGGCATAAGCCGTAAATGCATGAAATTGTGGAAGGTTTCCACTATTAGGCTTCATAAAATTCCATTGTTACTTGAAAGTTGTAAACGCATTTCGGTAGTTAATAACTAAACCATCTGCGGGAAAAGTACGAAAAGTCATTAGTAATTTGTGCTAACACTTATGTCATATACGTAAGCAGAGCTGACGTCTTGAAATTTAATGATTTTTAAGTCTTAATTACATAAAAATAACACGTGTTTTATGAGAATATTGACCGAAAATGTAACAACAATACAAACCATATTTCTAAGAAAAGAAAACAGTCTATTATGAACTCACCTTCCACTCGGATGCGTCCTGGCGATTCTTCAGTAAAACATAACTAAAAACCACTCAATATTTCTAAAATAACAAGTTCTAGCTGTAAACAAATCACACCGAACCGAATGAGTGGCCAAACCGGCACCTGACCACTTCTCGGTATAATTTTCGGAAAATCAGGGAGTGGACCCATCGGTGGCTCAGAAACTTACTGAATGGCAACTTAGAAAACGAATTGGAAATGACGTCGCTACGGAGACTAACCTACTGCGCCGATCAGTATGAACGATACGGAATAGAAGTCTGGAGTACTGAGCTAAAGGCGCTCGTTTGTGTTTTGATGCTAGTCATATATTCGCAGTTGTAGCGAACGTGCATTAATTTTCAAATTTTCTTTTCTACTTGCCACTTTACCAAGCAACATGGCTGGTTTGCAGTGTGCCCAAGAGATGCTTTTGCCTTACTATTTGGTAGATTACCTGTCCTGTTCTTTTGTGTCATGCTTGCCAGTTTTCTTCAAGATATTCAGTATTATATTAGAGTTCAAGGCAACCATTGTTAAGATTACCAATAATCTACGTGCATTACATATTATGTCGGGTCTTACGTTTTATGAAAACAGTGTTCATTCAATTTTATTTTGTTAGTACACTTTTAATGCTTTCACAGCTTGTCAGACTTATTTTACGCATTGATTGTAAATTTAATGTTTAATTCTGTCTATATGTGTGTATTACGAGGCAGATTAGTCATTACCCTATGTGTTATTTATCACACACCCCACCATACGCCCTAGCCCATCTGGTGACATTCACCTAACTGGTTTTGAAAGTTGTCGTCAAATGGGTATCTATTTTGGTGACGCAGTTAGCCGGCTGAATATATTAAGTCCGTAGTAACTGTTGTTTGCTATTTTTCGAACCATTTTGTCATCTGTTTGTCATACTGTTCCCTGGGTCTTGCCCACTCCTGTGTGTTTGAAGGGCTACAGCTGTTGTATGTGTGTGTGCTGCCCCCGAGGTTTTGTGTGTGCCTCGACAAGAACCTTTTAATTATTAAAATTATTTGAGCTTTGTTAAAATGGTGTCTTTTAAACCTTTTAATTAAATCTAAGAAACACCGTCCAGAGGCAACCTTTATTATAAGTTCAGCTTACTTTTTGCTTCCACATTGCGCCAGAAAACTCGCTATATCATTATTCATAGACTTGTGTGTTTTCGCCAAATTTAAGCCAAATCCTAAAGCACTTTCACGAATTGCAAGCTTGTTTACATAGCTGCCGGGCATTAATTCAGTTATCCTGTACATACTATTTAAGTTTCTTATGTCTAAAATCATAGTACTTTAAAATTTTGGTGAGATTTCGTCAGGGTTTTCGTTTTTCATTGGGCCTTAATTAAGCCATTTTTGTTTGATTGGCCTTGATCTGTAACTCTCTATCACCTACTTGCGCTGCAGCTGTTTAAAACTATTACCTTAGCTTACAGTCGTCTCATTCCCATGCATTTTTAAGGATTGTATTTGTGTGTTTTTCTTATTGTAAATATATTAATTTTTTATAATAAATTGTTGTTAAAGTGTCGTCCCACTGCCTTACCACTCCCCAATCGCCACCAAAGCATTTCAATAACTTAGTTGTAAAAACGACATCAAAGAATCAGAAGTACAGCAAAAGATTTGGACAACAACAGAATTGTGCAACAAGCGCCTATTGACCCTGTACAGTGACATGGAGGGAAAAGAAAGACACAAAGCGAAAAATTCTGCTTCTGGAAGTCTGTGCAGTTGACAATTAAGCACCTCTTTGGATAATGTAAAACTTCATTGTTTCATTGCGAACACAGCTTCGATATTACAACCGCTTGACAAGCGAATTATTCAGAATTTCAAAACTTACGATCGCAAAGAAGTTGGATAACACAGAAAATGATCAGAGGTATAACATGGAAATTTTGGTAGCGAAGACTTTTGCTGATGAATTTCTGCTGACTGTTATTTCAAAATATTTCAAGGAATATAGACTCATCAGGGAGCCACAAGATCAACATCTGAACACTTCTTAAATAAGGAGATAATTCAGAGGCTTCCTTTACCGGGATACAGGTTGGCTGGCAGCTTTTCGAGGAGCTCTTTGCAGTGTGGGGGAGTAGCCATGTATGTGAAAAACGGCATCCCATTTGAGTCAATTGATGTTTCGAAGTACTGCACCGAAAAGGTGTTTGAATGTTGTGCAGATGTTAAATTTAACGGAGCTAAACTTCTAACTGTTGTTATTTATAGATCCCCAGACTCCGATTTCACAACATTTTTGCTAAAGCTAGAGGAGGTTCTTGGTTCACTTTACAGGAAATACAAAAAGTTAGTTATATGTGGTGACTTCAATATTAATTGTATAAGTGATCGTGAAAGGAAGAGGATGCTGGTAGACTTCCTTAATTATATGAATTAATTATGCAAACTGTATTCTTCCCAACGAGAGTGCAAGGGAACAGTAGAACAACCATAGATAACATTTTTGTTCATTCCTCATTACTAGAAGGGCATTCTGTTAGCAAAAAAGTGAATGACCTTTCAGATCATGATGCACAAATTTTAACTCTAAAAGACTTTTGTGCTGCAACACGTGTTACATATAGTCATCAGCTGTTTAGGAAAGCTGATCCAGTTGCTGTAGAGACCTTTGTAAACCTTGTCAAGGGACAAGAGTGGCAAGATTTTTATAGCGCTGATACAGTAGACGATAAATATAATGCTTTTCTCAAGACTTTTCTCGTGCTCTTTGAAAGTTGCTTTCCGTTAGAACGTTCAAAACAGGGTACTAGCACAAACAGGCAACTTGGGTGGCTGACTAGAGGGATAAGAATATCTTGTAGAACAAAGTGGCAATTATATCAAAACGTTAGAAACAGTCAAAATCTAAATGCAGCAGCCCATTACAAACAGTATTGTAAGGTGCTTAAAAATGTTATTAGGAAGGCATAAAGTATGTGGTACGCAGATAGAATAGCTAAGTCTCAGGATAAAATTAAGACCATATGGTGAGTCGTAAAGGAAGTGGCTAGTCTGCAGAGACAGGTCGAGGATATAGAATCAGTGTGTAGTGGGAATGTCCGTGTTACTGATAAGTCGCATATAAGTACAGTATTTAATAATCACTTTCTGAATATAGCAGGTGAACTAAATAGAAACCTAGTCCCGACAGGGAATCATAAAACGCTCTTAGAAAAAAGTGTTCCGAGACTGTTACCTGAAATGCTCTTCCATGATACTGAGAAGAGAGAGATTGAGTTAATAATTAAATCACTAAAGACGAAGAACTCTCGTGGATATGACGGGGTATCTAGCAGAATACTGAAGTACTGTTCTATGCACACACCTGGAAATGGAAAAAATAACACATTGACACCGGTGTGTCAGACCCACCATACTTGCTCCGGACACTGCGAGAGGGCTGTACAAGCAATGATCACACGCACGGCACAGCGGAAACACAAGGAACCGCGGTGTTGGCCGTCGAATGGCGCTAGCTGCGCAGCATTTGTGCACCGCCGCCGTCAGTGTCAGCCAATTTGCCGTGGCATACGGAGCTCCATCGCAGTCTTTAACACTGGTAGCATGCCGCGACAGCCCGAACGCTGGTCCAACTGAGGCGCCAGGTGGAAATGGCATGGCAAGCCGTTCCACAGGACTACATCCAGCATCTCTACGATCGTCTCCATGGGAGAATAGCAGCCTGCATTGCTGCGAAAGGTGGATATACACTGTACTAGTGCCGACATTGTGCATGCTCTGTTGCCTGTGTCTATGTGCCTGTGGTTCTGTCAGTGTGATCATGTGATGTATCCGACCCCAGGAATGTGTCAATAAAGTTTCCCCTTCCTGGGACAATGAATTCACGGTGTTCTTATTTCAATTTCCAGGAGTGTATGTCAGCCCAGTACTTAGCCATATCTGTAACTTTTCCTTTAGGAGTGGTCGGTTTCCTGACCGATTTAAGTACTCGGTAGTGAAGCCACTTTATAAAAAGGGAGACATTGATAATGTTGACAATTTTAGACCTATTTCTATGCCATCGGTGTTTGCTAAAGTTATCGAGAGGGTAGTATATACAAGGTTACTGGAGCAATTAAATTCACATAATTTGCTGTCAAATGTACAGTTTGGTTTTAGAAATTGTTTAACAACTGAAAATGCTATATTCTCTTTTCTCTGTGAGGTTTTGGACGGATTAAATAAAAGGTTGCGAACGCTAGGTGTTTTCTTTGATTTAACGAAGGCTTTTGATTGTGTTGACCACTATATATTACTGCAGAAGTTGGACCATTATGGAGTAAGGGGAGTACCTTACAATTGGTTCGCCTCTTACCTTAAGAACAGAAAGCAGAAGGTAATTCTGCGCAATATTGAGAGTGGTAGTGATGTTCAGTCCCAATGGGGCACTGTTAAGTGGGGCGTTCCCCAAGGATTGATGCTGGGGCCACTGCTATTTCTTATTTATATAAATGATATGCCTTCTAGTATTACAGGTGATTCAAAAATATTTCTGCTTGCTGATGACACCAGCTTGATAGTGAAGGATCTTTTGTGTAATACTGAAACAGCATCAAATAATGTAATTCATGAAAAAAGTTCGTGGCTTGTGGAAAATAATTTGATGCTAAATCACAGTAAGACTCAGTTCTTACAGTTTCTAACTCACAATTCAACAAGAACCGACATTTTGATCAGACACAATGGGCATATTATAAGCGAGACGGAACAGTTCAAGTTCCTAGGCGTTCGGATAGATAGTAAGCTGTTGTGGAAAGCCCATGTCCGGGATCTTGTTCAGAAACTAAATGCTGCTTTATTTACCATTAGAAGAGTATCTGAAATAAGTGACACTTCAACACGAAAAGTATTCTACTTCGCTTATTTTCATACGCTTATGTCGCATGGTATTATTTTTTGGGGTAATTCTTCTGATTCAAAAAGGGTATTTTTCGCTCAAAAACGGGCTGTTCGAGCTATATGTGGTGTAAGTTCGAGAACCTCTTGTGACCCCTACTCAATAGTCTGGGAATTCTGACATTGCCCTCACAGTATATATTTTCTTTAATGTCATTTATTGTTAGCAATATTATCTTACTCCCAAGAGTTAGCAGCTTTCACTCAGTTAATATTGGGCAGAAATCAAATCTGCGTGTGGAATGCAGTTCCTTGACTCTTGTGCATAAAGGAGTGCAGTATTCTGCTGCATCCATTTTTAATAAGCTACCACAAGAACTCAAAAATCTTAGCAGTAGCCCAAACTCTTTTAAGTCTAAACTGAAGAGTTTCCTCATGGCTCACTCCTATTCAGTCGAGGAGCTCCTGGAAGACCTAAAAAATTAAGCAAATTCCAGTGTTACATTGTTGATTTTCTTTCTTTAAACTTACGACTTGTCACCTGAATATGGTTTTTTATATTTCATTTTATCTGTTTCTAATATCGTGTTATAATTTCATGTATTGACTCGTTCCATGACCATGGAGACTTCTCCTTAATTTGGTCCCACGGAACAATAAATAAATAAACAATAGAGATCGGAGCCCCCACCCTGGCAGGAGTAAATATGACATTTTCATAAATTATGAGATCATGTAGAAGTCTGCGATGCTCTGACAGGGAATTTAGACTCCTCCAGGTGACGAGAAAGGAGATGGTGACGCAGAAGAAGAAGTAGAGCACATTCCATCTGAGGTGAAGACAGCTTTGGAAACGTGAGATATATACGTCCTTAGAACAGAACTAAACTATGAAATATTTTAGGCCTTGAACACAACAACGAATCACTTCGCCATGTAAGACGGAGGTCATAAGAAGCGGAAAAAACATTAATGATCTCTTATCAAAACAGAAATTGAGTTTTCGTGTTTATTTATGTAATTTTTATGTGACGTTTTCTTCAAAAATTAACGCAAACAAAAAATAATGAAACAGGTAAAAAATAACTGTAGTTTAATTTATACTCCAGTATGTATTTTCTGCTTCCCTTCATAAACAAAAAAATATTTTTAAAATTGCTGCAATTTTTTTTACATTTACACGTTTATTTCGACTTTTTCTTGATTCCATCGTGATCACTAAAACCTTCCTTATACAGAAACTTCAATTATTATCGAGAGTCGGCTGTAGATGCACAGAACAGCAATGTGTCTCCAAAGAACATACGAAACGTGGGATTCCGATCGGAAGATAAAAATAGCCTTTGTATGCAATGCCACGCTCGCAACAGCCGTGTAGAGTGACGTTACCACCTTTGCATCCGCTTATGAAAGTACATGAGCATCACAGATGTAATCTAATAGACATGTGCAGTCGCATTGCAAGCTATGAGGCCTACGAGAAAGACAGGGCGCGGCGCGTACGCCATGAATTATTCGCTCGCTCGCTTAACTCGGCAGACAAACAGTATTTCTATACCTATTAACTCGTAACTAGGTGCGTACGTACAAACGATAATTGCATGTTCTACTGGAATCCGCTGGTATGGGGTATTACTATTATTATTCTTACAATTATCAGAACTTCATAGGCTTGCTAATAATTTGTTACGGCTGAAATGGGATACAATAAAATTAAATCAAGTCAAAATGATTATCAGTTGCATAATGCAGCACTTCTTGTATGAAATGGGGACTGTTAACCAGAAGAGACTAAATTCTATAAACAAGACGTTGTAACATTTATATCGAGTATTGATCTTAAAGCTAAAACGGGCTTCCCCGTTCCGTTTGCAATACTGCATACCTGTCACTCGTGCCCACTGCAAACGCACACCTTGTGAGAAATGTGATTGATTGCGTCGCGTAGGTATTTCCATACCAGAATCCTCTGAGCACAATTGGCGATTGAGATGACTCTGTGGTTAAGACGACGGATCCGTATTCTGGATTACCAGTGTTGAATTCCCTGTCTGCCAATCTGGTTTTTTGATCTACCAAATACTCAGATGTTTTCTTTGAAATCGGCCGATTTCCTTTCCCATTCTTCACCAACCAGAGCGTATGCTAAGTCCCTAATGACGTTCTTTACGTTACTCTGTAACATGTATGTGGCCAACGGACTTGCCGCAGTGGTACCACCGGTTCCCGTCAGATCACCGAAATTAAGCGCTGTCGGGCTGGGCTAGCACTTGAATTGGTGACCATTCGGTCTGCCGAGTGCTGTTGGCAAGCGGGGTGCACTCAGCCTGTATGAGGCAAACTGAGGAACTACTTGATTAAGAAGTAGTGGCTCCGGTCTTGTAAACTGACATACGGGCGGGAGAGCGGTGTGTTGACCACATGCCCCTCCACATTCACATCCAGTGACATCTGTGGTGTGAGGATGACGCGGCGGCCAGTCGGTGCGGCGGCCAATCGGTACTGCTGGGCCTTCCAAGGCCTTTTTTGGACGGAGTTTAGTTTAGTGTAGTTTGTAACATGTATCTTCCTTCTGTTAGGCACACTCTAGTTAGAATGAGGTTGCGGTACTTTCTTACCAGTATTATAATAGTGAGTTTCAGTTATAAGCTTAAATCGTAACCCTTAGGCTTCCATCACTGTGGGGGGATTCTGCCGATGACCGACATCGACCGAAGACGTGTAACGTAGCAAATTATTACGAGTTGTCACCTTGAATTGAAAGTGTAGCTTCCTGTGAAGCCGGAAGGAGAGTGGATTTTGGTTCTCACGCCGGCACATAACACACTGGCTACTGTGCCGAGCGAGAAGTCCACCTGCCGAAAGCTGCGTGCAATATGTTACACACTCTTTATAATCTGAATAAGTACTATTAAATATTAATCAATATTTTTCATATTTACTATACTAAAGTCTATGTATAACACGACTATAATGTTAAAATTTCAAATGAGTAACTTGAATACCTTCGCAGACAAATTTTTACCTAAAACACATAATAGCCGTGCTGGCATTGGGAAACCTAGTTGGGGACTGTAAGGTATTCATTTATAGTATCAATTAAACTACAACCAAGGGAATAGGTTCATATAACGTAATTTTCTGGAATTTGCTTTAGTTTCATTACCACAGATTATTGAAGTTTTTAGAAATACTTTGGAAAAATATTATTTCATCGTGTTTTGCTTGTGAGAGTGTTTTTAGAGAGACAGAGAGTGAATGGAGAACATACGTTAAGTGAGAATGTGATACTGTAATAAAACTACGTAAATGTATGCGTGAGAAAGTTGTTTTGTAATAGGGGAATTTGTGACATATGTCTGAGTGAGCTTGATTTTGTAAAGGGCAGCCTAAAGGGGCGTTTAAAGTATAAAATTTCTTAGTAATTAATTGGAAACGAGTCGTATTTTTTTATTAAATTTTATTTAGTTTTCGTATTACGGTACTTCCAGTCTAAATTACTTGCGGAAATATGATTAGCTGACATTAGAAACACTAAGAGTATAGAAATAGTGAAGATGATCTGATCGGCTGACTAGCCAATAGGAATTCAGCATTTTCCGCGCGTTTGAGTAGGGCTTTGTGCCTCAGATCTGTTAGTCGATAGTCTCTCGGAAGCCGTCTTCTGGTAAACACCTATGTTAAATCGTGCTGATCAAATTTGTTCCAATGAAGAAATCTGCCCGTTTGATCGGTTCTCTTATAGTTGATGAAAAGCGACTACAGTGTTGAGTATTTTGAGAAAGTTTGAGCTTTGTGAATGATTTTTTAGGAGATGTCGCGTGTGAACGTTTCATGTCGTATATAAACTCTGTGTAGCGTGTTTCGTGCAAAATACGAGACATTATGGCGAGCACTTCTGTACAAGAAGACTACTGACCGACTGACTGTGTTAACTCGCAAGTAGTCGTGGGTCAATAAATGTTTAGAACGTTTAAAATATCGGGTCGGACTAAATATCTTCTGGCTGTTTTTGGGTGTGAATTTGTTACAGAGACAGTAAGTAACATGCGTAGTGTCGGGACATTAAATAAGGACTTGATAGCCATTTCCGTGAACCAGTTTACAGTAAAATTTATACATTTTTCAAACGAGTCTTGCAAGAAGCCCGAACGCTCGATAGTTTAACTAACTTTCAGATGCAGCCCATGGACTGGAATGATGTGGTCTTTGCGTGATAGGTATTTAGCTGACTTTCCATCAACCATTGTCGAGTGAAGGGGCAGACAATCTGAAGCCTATCCAGGTAGATAGACAGATTGTTTAAAGGATAGTGAGAGAGCAACCAGCTCCGCCGCAGACAGTCGATCTTTCCAAATCGGAACATCTGTATGTGTGCGTTCAATGTGCATCCAATCTCAACGACCGTACATGCTGACTTCCAACGACGCTCGAAGGAATTTAAATAAGTTTTTTACGATAGAATCGGGCAACATTCCCACAGGCAAAATACTCGTATATACTGCAAGAAACGTGTAAGTTTTCTGTAAGAAAAGCGATTATGGCATCCTGAAGATAACAATTAACATAACAAGGATACATGTCCAAAGCTATGGGCTGAAGTAGCTACCTTACTGGAACAAGTTGAAAATTGGGGCTCACATTATGTAACATATTTCTTGGATTTGGCCGAATTTCTTTCTTCCACGTTGTGAGATTATATGTAATAAAATTGTTCTTATTGCATTCACATTTCTATTCTGTAACTTTATTTCTAATCTGCAACTTTATTTCTTTATTACCTGTTAAACACATGTTAAGCATATGTGAATTATAGTTATTTGCTGACAGTTAACTGAATCCATAAATTGAGTGATGCAGACCGTTTGCTGAACAGATTCAGTTGAAAAACTGTATCTTGCTCATCATATTACCTCACCAGGGTTATTGTAAGATGTTCTGCTGAGAAATATTCTAATAGTATGGGAATCAGTAACAAATATAGAACAACCCAATTTTTTTTGTACACTTTGTTGAGTAGAATGAACGAAAGCAGTTATCATATGGCTATGACCAGCTGCGCTATCGCTGAAACACATTTTCTGTAGTTGGATTCCATTTCAGTGTCACCACCATTCATCTTGAGCATGGAATAGAACATTTCTTTCTTCATTATCATGTATTCGCAAAACTTGACTGTTTGTTCCAGTAACTGAGGAAACAATGTGTGCTATTCGCCACGTTCTGCTGCCGAAAGAAGTACGAGGGAAGACTGGAAAATAACGCACAATAATTTTATTACCAAAAAGTTTAATAGATAAAAAACAAAAAATACAAACGAACTTGGATGTTTTAACTACTTTTCTACATAGTCACCAACTTTCTCGACCCATTTTTCTCCTCGTAGTGCCAGTTTCGATATTCCCTGTTCGTAGAAGACCGTTTGGCTGGAGTGTAGCCATCTGCGGACTGCTGATTCCACTTCCGCATCTGTCGCAAAGCGTTGGACGGCCAGGAATTTCTTCATGGAACCAGACAGATGAAGTCCGACTGTGCAAAGGCCGGACTGTATGGCGGATGTTGGAGCATCTCCCACCCAAATATGGCGATTTTATCACGAACAGGAGCAGCAACATAGGGGCGAGCATTGTCACGAAGAAGTGTGGTGTCTGTCACGATGGGCGGGCAACTTAATCGAGGTTTTAATGTAGACTGCAACATTCACAGTGATCCCGCATACAGCAAAGTCCACCAACACAACATACATCTCCCAGGACACAGTCACAAGTACTTTTCTAGCAGATTCAGTCACTTTGAATTTTTTCGTACTGGGTAAGTAGCTTGTTTCTACGGGCGTGTAGTGTTACGCCTACAACTCATCACCAATGATGATTCGTTTCAGAAAGTCATGCCATTCTACGGCGTAACGCGTTAAGTAAACCAAGCTTGTCATTAATCGCCGGCCCTTGTGGTTGGTTATCAGGTTCTTAGGCGTCCAAAGAGCACTAACTTGAGGAAATTTCAGCGTGTCGTGAACAATATAGTACAACACACGATAGGAAATACTGAACTGCTGCAATAAGGTTCGCAGCCGCACATGCCGCTCGTTCAAAATTGCTGCCTCAATAGCTTCGACATTCTGCGAGATTGCAACTGTTGACCTGCCGCCCGGAGCACGGCGAGTCACTAAGGGTCACAAGGTCCCCTTAGATGAATGCACGCCGCATGGAGTCATCGCTACGGTCCATACAGTCGTACCCATACAGGACACGTGTCCCTAAGAATTTCAATCGGTTCATGCCATTTGGCCCATAAATATGGAGCTACACTTCTCTGATCTTCACAAATTAACGACAGTAACATGCGCGCCATTTTCGGTTCATAGTTCAGACTTCTCTCACTAGAGCTACACATGAAAACAAAATACCCTCTTCAGCGCAAACTTTAAACTATATCGTCGTGAAATTCCAACATTCCAGCTGCAATACGAGGAGAGAAAAAAATTATTGTGTGTTACTTTCCGATCCTCCCTTGTAGCGCATTCATATGCATTCAGCGTCATTCTAATAGTAAAAACCAGAATGAGGATTTATCTCTAAACACACGGCATCAACACCGCCAAAAATTGACGTAGGGGATCCGTGGCAGTGTAACCAAGCTGGCAAGTTATTTTATGCGGCGGCCTCTGGCGATGGTGTCGCGACCGTTGTCGGTGCCACTGTGTACGCAGCCTTAGTCGAAGATTCTACGTCACGAATTTGTGACTGATACCGTTAACAAATAGCTGAAGACGAAGCTTTAACGACATGTGTCTTAACTTTACCTGTCGCTAATATGCAGCTGACCGGTAAGCGACGCCAGGGTATCGTTTGACCAAGTTGCTCATCGCATTTGGCTTCTATCATTACCGACTAACTTTTTTCTACTCGAATACATTTATGTCATTTCTACGTACAGTTGGCAACATTCGATTGCAGAAAACTGTGGTAACAACGAGCAGAATCCCCATGCTCACTGATACGTGTTTCCTCGAACTTTTGAAGGTCTTGTGGTTTTTCTTACACGTGCGAGAAAAACGTAGAAAGGTTGTTGTGTTGCTTGTCAAGACACGACAGATTATGTAATGAACGTCTATCTGTTTTCTTTGTCACTATTTCTTCTATTTTCCATTCAATTTATTTTAAGAAATGAAAAGAATATCCCCACACCATTAGGACTGCGCAGCACGCGAGACGAATTAAGCGATATATTGCACCGCATATTTACTGGGAAACGTTTATTGACGAATTCGATCACTGGACTGAAAAACCAGCCTCGCAAACACTCACTACACTATCTCCAACTGGTTTCTAGCAACTCCCACAGCTGATCTCCTGCAAGGACAAAACAAGATAACAGCCTAAAATCAGAAAAGAAGAGAACACAGCGCATCAAGTATACCCTATATCTACATGACTACTCTGCAATTCACATTTAAGTACTCGACAGAGCATTCATACAACCACTTTTCAGACCATTTCTCTACCATTCCACTGTCGAATGGTAACTGGGGAAAATGATCACCAGAATCGTACCGTGCGAGCTACGATTTCTCTTATTTTTTACGGTAATGATTTCTCCCTGTGTAGGTGGGAGTAGAGAAAATATTTTCGCATTCGGAGAAGATAGATTCTGATTCATATTTTGTGAAAAGATCTCGCTGCAACGGTAAACGCCTTCCTTTCAGTAACTGCCACCCTAAATCGCGTATCATATTCGTGAAACTCCTTCCCCTATGTCGCGATAGTACGAAACGTGCAGCCTTTCTTTGAACTTTTTCCGTGTCCTCCGTCAGTCCTATCCGATAAGGATGCTAAGCAAATCTCCGGATTTTGATCCCATAAGCGCCAATCTGGACCGACTACCGCCGTGTCATCCTCTGCCAACAAGGTCATTCGAATGCGTTACGGTGGGGCACAGGTCCTGAGGTTCGGACACCGCCTCCCGATCGTTATCGACTTTCTTGGCCTTAGAGGCGCTACTTTCCATTCAAGTAGGTCCTCAGTTACCATCACAAGACTGAGTGCACCCCGTTACAGTCCTCCCGCCACGGAAAACTCTCTAGCAGTTCCGGGAATCGAACACGAGTCCTCGTCGTAGTAACCAAACACACTGGTCACAAACAAGACTTCATAAATGGCCAACTGATTCGGCTCTTATTTGGAAGGTTGCTTGTGTACATACTAAAATATACTCGTAAGATATTTTGGTTCAACAACCCCCTCCCTTACGTATCTTAGAAAACTGTCTCGAAAGTTCATGGCGCCCAATCGGCTCGAAATTGACAGAATCGGCAGATAATTGAAAATTGAGCATTCTTCATTATCATGTATGGTTTCCACAAAGCATATTTACCTAGAAATAGAAGTAAGAAACTTTTACCATTTACCGGAAAGGCAAGCGCCGTCCGGCAGAAGCGGAACTGACGAAGTGACGAAGGGATCTGGCTGAGGAACACAGATTCCATCTTCCATTCCCAAGTGGATTCTGCAGTGCTTTTTCATCTTTATAGTTCCCGTAGTAATATGAAGGTCAATATGGCAAGAAAATCAATAAGGAATAACAGCAAGAGAGACAAATAAATTACTCAAACAACTTGCAAACTAAATTTTTTTTAGTCATCAGTATTCTGATTGGTTTGATGTGGCCCACCACGAACGCCTTTCCTGTACCAATCTCTTCATCTCAGAGTAGCACTTGCAACATACGTCCTCAATTATTTGCTGGATGTATTGCAATCTCTATTTACCTCTACAGTTTTTACCCTCTACAACTCCTCTACATCTTAACAGATGTCCTATCATATTGTCCCTTCTTCTTGACAGTGTTTTCTACACATTCCTTTCCTCTCCTATTCTGTCCAGAACTTCCTCAATCCTTACCTTACCAGTCCACCTAATTTTCAACATTCGGCTGTAGCACCACATCTCAAATGCTTCGATTCTTTTCTCTTCCGGTTTTTCCACAGTCCATGTTTCACTACCATACAGTGCTATGCTCCAAACGTACATTCTCAGAAATTTCTACCTCATATTATGGCCTTTGTTTGATACTAGTAGAGCTCTTTTGACCAGTAATGCCCCTTTGGTCAGTGCTAGTCTGCTATTGATGTCCTTCTATATCCGTCCGTCATTGGTTATCATGCAGCCTAGGTAATATAAATCCTTAACTTCATGTACGTGACCATCAAGCCTGATATTAAGTTTGTCGCTGTTGTCATTTCTGCTACTTCTCATTCTTCGATTCACTCGCTGTCCATATTCTCTTCATTCCATTCAGTTGATCACGTAATTCTTGTTCATTTTCACCGAGAATAGCAACGTCACCAGCGTATCGCATTATTGATATCCTATCAACTTGATTTTTAATTCCACTTCTCAACCTTTTTTTTTTCGTCATTGCCTCTTCAGTGCATATATTGAACAGTAGGGGCGAAAGACTACATCCCTGCTTTAGTCCGTGCACGTCGATTTTGGTCTTCCACTCTTATTATTTCCTCTTGGCTTCCGTAGTTATTGTATATTACTCGTCTCTCTCTATAGCTCAGCCCTACGTTCCTCAGAATTGCGAACACCTTGCACTATTCGACATTGTCAAACGCTTTTTCAGGTCGACAAATCCTATGAACGTGTCTTGATTTTTCTTCAGTCTTGCTTCCATTATCAATCGCAACGTCAGAATTGCATCTCTAGTGCTAATACGTTTTCTAAAGGAATGATCGTCATCTAACATATCCTTAATTTTCTGTTCATTTGTTGTATATATTATCCTTGTCAGCAACTTGGATGCCTTAGTTGTTAAGCTGATTGTGCGATAATGTTCTTACAGTCTTCGGAACTGTGTGCATGATGTTTTGCGAAAGTCAGATGGTATATCGCTAGACTCATACATTCTACAAAGCAACAGTCGTTTTGTTGCTACTAGAAATCCGGATGGAATATTATCCATCTCTTCTGCCTTATTTGATCTTAAGTCTTCCAAAGCTCTTTTAAATTCTTGTTTTAAGACTGGATTCCCTATCTCTATCACTCCTAAATCGATTCTTATTTCTTTTTCTATCACTTCAGACCAATCTTTCCCCTCATAGAGGCCTACATTGTATTCCCTCCAATTCTTCGCTCTCTCTCTCCTCTGCATTTAAACTGTGGAATTCCCGCTGCACTCTTAATGTTATCACTCTTGCTTTTAATTTAACTAAAGGTTCCCTTTCATCTTAGCTTTCCTGCACTTCATATTTATTTTGTTCATCAGTGACTTGTATTTCTGTATTCCCGATTTTCCCTGACTTGAACTAGTAAATAATTAAAAATGTATTCCTGGTCAGTTTACCACGGCTCTTTACCTAACACATATCGTCAGTTTCTTTCGAACAGCTATATGGACGGTACTTGTTATCTGAGCATTCGAAGCAAATAAACACGCTGCATGAAGCACATCTAATAAATGTTATCTTCAGAAAACTACATTATTACTTTCAAAGATTTGGCGGGAAACAGACTTTGATGACATTTAAAAATATTTCTTTTTCGCGAATTAATTTTTATGCTTACCACGCATACGATAACATTGCCACAAAAATACCCTCCTGGAAATGGAAAAAAGAACACATTGACATCGGTGTGTCAGACCCACCATACTTGCTCCGGACACTGCGAGAGGGCTGTACAAGCAATGATCAAACGCACGTCACAGCGGACACACCAGGAACCGCGATGTTGGCCGTCGAATGGCGCTAGCTGCGCAGCATTTGTGCACCGCCGCCGTCAGTGTCAGCCAGTTTGCCGTGGCATACGGAGCTCCATCGCAGTCTTTAACACTGCTCCGGCTGTCTCATACTGTGGGCCTTCAAACTATGCGGGCTCTCGGTTGGTAAAAGGCAGTGTGGGAAAGGATGCGTCACAAACAGCCTCTCCTTCTCAAGTGCCCTTACCTGCCTTCTTGAGGTGGAGCTGTTAAGCCTTCGGGCAACTGAAAGGTATGGGCGCGACAGTGTGCTGCACAACTTGTACACTGGTTCTGATGGCTGCATTTGCTGTGGTGGGATCCTGCCCCAAGTCGGCGAAGGCCATTCGCCTTGTCTTGGACTCCAGGGCATGCTCTGTCAAGTCGGAGCGTGGTGACATGTCCCCGGTCAGGTTAGGTGGGTCCAGCCCCCCGAACGTCTGGGGGACCGGCCCGGCACCTGAGTAGGACCGGGTCCCTGGCCTTTGGTGGGAACCTGGCCTAGTAGGGGGCGAAGAACGGAGAGTGAATCCGCTCTCCCGGAATGCGGGTGGCATTCGCCGATAAGGGAGCGGGTGAAAACTGCGGTGGTGTGGCTGTTGAGGAGGACTAGTGCGCTGTACCCACGGCGTGCTAAACCTGGCAGCTCAGTTTCTGATAGCTCTTGGTCAAGGGACGGGACCGGTGAGCGGGCTGCATATACCCTCCCCCCCCATGCCAGAGAGGCCGGTCCGGGGCAAGAGACGGGCCTCCACTTTTTCACTCTCTAAATCTTCAAATATGGCTGAAAATCAAGAGAGTGTTAATGCGTTGGATACTGGCGTAATATCGAGCCTCGAAAATGTATCTGTCGCTGAGCGCCATGCGAAATTTCTTCGATTACTGGATACCAGCATAAAAAAACGGCAAAATAAGCAATTATGCTATCAATCATATTAGGGACTTTGTAGCCAACTGGGCAATCGCCCACTCTCAGTTAGAGGGTAGGGTAACTGAGTTAGAGAAAGAAAATGAAAGACTCAGAGGTCAACCGGTCCGGACTTATGCTGCGGTTGCAAGAGCCCCAGTTGCCAAAGCACCGACAGCGAAACAAACTGTACAGGACAATATCAAAAAAGTTACTCCCACAGTATTCCTAAAACCTAAACCAGGCGATGACATTAAAGCTGTTAAGTCAGTTTTTGAGAAGTGCATTCATCCTAAGAAGGATAAGATAAAGATTAACAATGTATGTACAGCAAAGAATGTACTGATAGAAGAAACAGCCTCACAAGAGGACTGTCAAAAGATTTTAAGAAATGAACAACTAAGTAGTAAAGTGAAGTGTGAACCTCCTCGTAAGCGTCGACCTTTGATGTGTCTGTATGATGTGCCTACATTCATGACAACAGACAGTCTGGTGGACGCAGTATATACACAAAACTTTGATGGAGAAATGTCAAGAAGAGAATTTGACGAACACTTCAAGCTGCGCTTCAATGTAGGACCACGTGAGAAGTTGACAGTACACCACGTGGTAGAAGTCTCGCCAGGTTTATGGAAATCACTAACGAGAATGGGTCGGTTGTATGTTGGCTACTCTGCGTTGAACATAAAAGATTATCTGGCGGTGCCACGATGCACCAAGTGCCAGGATATAAACCCCACTAATAAGTATTGCACTGAACCAGAAGTCATATGCGGCCATTGTGGCCTATCCGGACATGTTAAGAAAGGTTGCCCTAATAAGGACTAAGCAGGAGTATGCGTACCATGCAGAAGACGAGGAATCAAAGATTGTCCAACCCACAAGATGTTCTTAGATAGACTTATTCAAAGAACAGATTACGGCGATGTATAAGGTTTTACAAGTAAACGCAATGCGCAGCCAGATGGTTGCGCACGAGCTGAGGAAATTAGCGGAAGAAGATGGAATAGATGTTCTTCTGAAACAAGAACCGAACTCCTGTGCGAGTCGAGTCCCTGGCTTTCCTGCAACAACACAAGTGGTTTCCTCGGGTGGGAACCCTATGAGTGCAATTATAATATTGAACAAAACAATAAAAACTACGATATTAAGCCAATTCTGTACCGAGCATATTACAGTTGTACAACTTAATTTGTTGTCTTACAGTATGTACGTTGTTAACGTCTACTGTCAATTCAGACATGTCATAGAGATCTATCTTGAACAGTTGCATTGGATACTAAGAGTTTTAGCCTGGCAGGCTATAATTGTAGCTCTGGATGCCAATGCTAAATCTCCACTCTGGCACTGTGATGTACAGGACGGTAGGGGTGCGCAGCTTGTTGATCTGATAATGGAAACGCACATGCATGTGCTAAACTTGCCTGGGTACCCCCCGACCTATTCAGGGAGGGCGGGTGCAACATCAAATATTGATGTCACACTTGCAAGCGAGAGGGCAGCACCCCACGTCCATAACTGGCAAGTAAGGGAACACCTAACTGTCAGTGATCATAACTGTATCACATTTGAAATAGCGACAACCATCACGGATGTGCCAGGCGAATGGGTGGAACGATTCAACTATGCTCGGACAGACTGGGACCGTCTCGTGCAGGTGTTCAGTCCTCCAGAGTTCGGGGAGGACACAGGTAACGTTGATGAAGCTGTGGAGGAGCTTGTAAGCTCCGTGCAAACAGCTATCACACTGGCTGTACCTCGAATAGCGAGATACATCTGCAGGGAGTCCACCCCATGGACCCCTGAATTGACTGTGCTCAAACGGTCGGTCAGAAGGGCGCGAAGCAACTATCAAAGAAGCTTTTCCCACGACGAACGACAATACCACCTAGGTATTTATCGTCGTCTGAAGCAGAGATACAAGGATCAGTTGGACATCACAAGACGCCAATCCTGGGAAAGATTTGTTAACGATCAGCTGGGAACACACCCTTGGGGAGTTCCCTACAAAATCGTTCGAGAAAAAAATAAGGTCGCCCATGATGTTGTCTACACTACATGCTGGGGATGGTGGCATGACCAAGAATTGGGTAGATACACTACTACCAGATGACAACGACGACCAGGATTCGCAAGAGCAGCGGGAAATACGTCAGGCGCTCTCGAATCCGTATCTGAACGATACGAACGTGTGCCCTTTCTCTGCAGAGGCGGTGCAAGCAACCATCTACACCTTTGCAAGGAAGAAGGCACCTGGTCCTGATGGGATCCCTGTGGAGATATTACAGGGACTCGCACACTTGGTCGCCCCAGCACTAAGTCGTATTTACAATGTATGTTTACAGACGGGCTACTATCCACAGCGGTGGAAAACAGCAGAAGTTGTAATCATCAGGAAAGGCCTTGATAAGGATCCAACGATGCCGAAATCCTATCGGCCTATCTGTCTGCTAGATGTAATGGGCAAAGCATTTGAGAAGTTGCTAGCTGACCGACTTTTGAGGCACAGAACACTGCATGGTATGAGTGATAGGCAGTTCGGATTCCGAAAGGGTCGCTCCACTCAGGATGCGATCAATGAGGTTCGACGAATTGTTCACTCTGCGACATCGAAGTATGTCCTTGGCATAATGACAGACATCTCAGGGGCCTTCGACAACCTGTGGTGGCCGGCACTCTTCTCTCGACTAAGAGAGATTGGGTGCCCGCAGCCGCTGTATGGTTGTCTGGTGGCCTACTGTGATGCAAGAACTGCTAAAATAACGGCTCCCGGAGCCGTCGTATCAAAAAGAGTATCCCGTGGCTGTCCCCAGGGATCGGTGAGTGGTCCCATTTTCTGGGATATCACCATGGAAACATTGTTGAACGTTCTGCAGGGAGAGACTGCAGTTCTGGGTGTTGTTGCTTATGCGGACGATCTTGCAATTCTAGTGGAAGGTGACACTCGCAATGTGATCGAAGACAGATCACGACTGGCTGTTAGACTGTTAGCTGATTGGTGTGAGAAGACTAAAATGCCTATTGCACCACAAAAATCCCTATATATGCTCTTAAAAGGCAAGTTAAATAGGGACCCAACTGTCAGAATTAATGGCCAGGCGGTGTCGCGACAGAGATATGCCCGTTACCTAGGGGTATATCTAGATGAGAATTGGAGCTTCATTCCGCATATTGAACAAATAGCGACAAAGTCCTTAGCCCTGTTCAACAAGATAATATCGATAGGACAAAGAAGGTTTCATCTGCCGTCAAAGGCATTAAACATCTACCATAACAGTATATTGGCACCTGTAGTAGGGCACGCATCCAGTTTGTGGGCCCACAGGCTAGCTCTGGTGAAGCCTGCGGCTGCTGTCAGGCGAATGCAGAGGAATGTTCTGTTGAGATGCATTGGTGCATTCAACACAAGTCCAACAGATGCACTGTTGGTAATTATGGGTCTATTTCCACTAGACCTGTTAATAAGACAGCACGCAGCCTCCTACTGGCTGCGCAAATAAAATATTGACATGGTGGAAAATATAATGTGCACTCCTCTGGCTAGCGTTAAATCCATCCGAGATAAAATGCTCGACATTTGGCAGGACGAATGGGATGGGTCAAGCACAGGCCGTAGAGTCCATGGGTTTCTACCCACAGTAAGGGAAAGACTAAGGAACAAGATAATGAAGCCCTCACAGGGCCTAGTCCACTTCCTCACAGGCCACGGCCCCTACCCCACGTACCTGCATAAAATAGGTAAAAGGCCAACACCGGAATGTGACTGTGGTGCCCACATAGGATCGCAAGAACATACCGTGTTTGAGTGTCCAATATATGAACAGGCTGTCTTAGTTGAGAGACAGCTTCTCCAGACAAGAGACATAAATGTAATACTAACGAATGGCGAATTGTTTAGAGATTTCGCAAAGTTAGTGAATAAAATCTCAAGGGAGGCCCAGGGAGCCTACCTTGGGAGAGGGTAAATGCGCTTCAGATCTAATGCGCAATTGTAAATACACTCCTGGAAATGGAAAAAAGAACACATTGACACCGGTGTGTCAGACCCACCATACTTGCTCCGGACACTGCGAGAGGGCTGTACAAGCAATGATCACACGCACGGCACAGCGGACACACCAGGAACCGCGGTGTTGGCCGTCGAATGGCGCTAGCTGCGCAGAATTTGTGCACCGCCGCCGTCAGTGTCAGCCAGTTTGCCGTGGCAAACGGAGCTCCATCGCAGTCTTTAACACTGGTAGCATGCCGCGACAGCGTGGACGTGAACCGTATGTGTAGTTGACGGACTTTGAGCGAGGGCATATAGTGGGCATGCGGGAGGCCGGGTGGACGTACCGCCGAATTGCTCAACACGTGGGGCGTGAGGTCTCCACAGTACATCGATGTTGTCGCCAGTGGTCGGTGGAAGGTGCACGTGCCCGTCGACCTGGGACCGGACCGCAGCGACGCACAGATTCACGCCAAGGCCGTAGGATCCTACGCAGTGCCGTAGGGGACCGCACCGCCACTTCCCAGCAAATTAGGGACACTGTTGCTCCTGGGGTATCGGCGAGGACCATTCGCAACCGTCTCCATGAAGCTGGGCTACGGTCCCGCACACCGTTAGGCCGTCTTCCGCTCACGCCCCAACATCGTGCAGCCCGCCTCCAATGGTGTCGCGACAGGCGTGAATGGAGGGACGAATGGAGACGTGTCGTCTTCAGCGATGAGAGTCGCTTCTGCCTTGGTGCCAATGATGGTCTTATGCGTGTTTGGCGCCGTGCAGGTGAGCGCCACAATCAGGACTGCATACGATCGAGGCACACAGGGCCAACACCCGGCATCATGGTGTGGAGAGCGATCTCCTACACTGGCCGTACACCTCTGGTGATCGTCGAGGGGACACTGAATAGTGCACGGTACATCCAAACCGTCATCGAACCCATCGTTCTACCATTCCTAGACCGGGAAGGGAACTTGCTGTTACAACAGGACAATGCACGTCCGCATGTATCCCGTGCCACCCAACGTGCTCTAGAAGGTGTAAGTCAACTACCCTGGCCAGCAAGATCTCCGGATGTGTCCCCCATTGAGCATGTTTGGGACTGGATGAAGCGTCGTGTCACGCGGTTTGCACGTCCAGCACGAACGCTGGTCCAACTGAGGCGCCAGGTGGAAATGGCATGGCAAGCCGTTCCACAGGACTACATCCAGCATCTCTACGATCGTCTCCATGGGAGAATAGCAGCCTGCATTGCTGCGAAAGGTGGATATACACTGTACTAGTGCCGACATTGTGCATGCTGTGTTGCCTGTGTCTATGTGCCTGTGGTTCTGTCAGTGTGATCATGTGATGTATCTGACCCCAGGAATGTGTCAATAAAGTTTCCCCTTCCTGGGACAATGAATTCACGGTGTTCTTATTTCAATTTCCAGGAGTGTAGATGCTGAATGTTGATCATGAATTATGTGTGAATCGTCATTGCATACGTGCGATTTTGCACTTCCCACAGCGTTTCCAGAAGCAGATTGCAGTTTTTAATACTCGATATATAGTTTTTAAATCGACGATAAAAATAATCAACACAAAGGTTTACTCTCTGCCATGCACTTAAACGTGATTTGCAGAGTATCCATGTAGATGTAGAAACAGGTGTGCAGTTTGGCGGTATCACTTCTACCGTGCAAATCGGTTGGCTCTAGTCATCTATAAACATGCTAGCATACGTGACAGTATTATTTTGTTCAGACCAGTAATCCATTAACATACAAAATTTGTTATCAGCCAGCTATGGTTTTAAAATATTCTCACGGTATGTTTTGTAAACTGAATTTGTCCGTTTCAAATATTTGGAACAAGTGAAGCAAACATTGTTTAACGATCCAGTTATACGGTTTACATCTTCAGTATGCCGAGGACTAAATTAATCATTAATTACATATAAGCACAGGAAAACATTAGGCATTAATTTTCCACACGTTGTGATGGAGTATTGTGCCGTTTACGAAGGTGTTATTTTACGTATAGTATCTCCTGTGACAAGGGTTCGTTTTTCTCCGTTATACGATAACGCGCATAGAGTGTTCGTCTTCGCAGCAGTTACACACAAGGCTGAAAGTTTTAATTCTTTGCTAATCCAAGTTGTTCGAGAAATTTGTCTACTTTGTCATTATTCCTTATTTATATAGTTACTTTATTAACACTCCTACTGCTACTAATTTCGATGCGTAAAAAATACAAATAGAAAAAAAAGCTGCTGGATATATCTGGGAATCGAGCATAGGTTCTCTTCTCCATAGCGTTGGTCGCTATGCTAGCGGCACTTTCATTCGAGAGCGTGTATCTTATGGTACATGACCGACTGTCGTGTAGATTTTTGGCGATTTCTAGGAAAATATGCGTTTGTACCCTCCGTATATGATGATGAAAAATGTTCATATTTCAATTATCTTCCGATCCCGTCAATTGTGACACGATTACGCGTCGTGAACTTTAGGGATAGTTTTCTCAAAAACAGAGGAGTGCTGAAACAAAATATTTTAGATTATTTCACAGTTTCTACACAAGCGACCTACCAAATATGAGCCGAATGGATTGGCCGAGTCTGAAGCCTTCCACTTGTGAGTTACGAAAGCGGACTTTTATTGAATCGAAAACTTTTAAATTTGTGTCATTTATCATAACCGAAATAAATCAGATTTTTTAGCACTCACGTGGAGGACATCACACTTTTTATTGTTAGGATCAATTACCACTTCCCACACCATAGGCATAAAAAAGGTAAAGTTCGTGGCGAAAGCCCGTGACAGGACTATTGGTCTGACTGCAGGTGGAGTGCAGAGTATCTTGGCCGCGACGCTGGGAAGGGGTGTGTGGCGGGCCCATCACCCCAGCAACCTTTTACCCCTGGTACTCAGTCTGAACGGACCTGGGGCCGTCCTCGAAGGACTGGAAGGATGAAAAATACCCGTTTTTATCCAGGATTCAGCCTGGTTCTTCCAGAGCAAGAGGCCACTGCTCTATTCCCTACCATCACAGTCAGAGAATACAGAAACCTTGTCCAAAGCTCTTTTGTAATTCATTTTGATCTTACGATGACTGTATCAGAGGGTAAACGACAGCACCACCTGCGAACGATCTAAGGTGTTGCTCAGAATGTCTCCTAAATCGTCTATATAGATTAGGTACAGCAAAGAGCTATAGCACTTCGTCGGCCAACCCCAGCCATCAAATTTGTTTCACTCGATCACTTCCCGTCAATTACTAAGAACAGTGACATTTCTGACATGAATCCACGAATCCATTCGCACAGCTGAGGGATGTTTCGCAGGTACGCAATTTTTATTAGAAGCCGTTTGTGAGCAACGATGTCAAAAACTTTGCGGAATTTTAGAAATATGGAATCAACTTTAAATCCACCTTCGATGGTACCCTTCACTTTATTTGAATAAAGAGAGAGTTGTGTTGCACAAGAGCGGTATTTTCTGTATCCTTGCTGATTATGGGTCATTAAATGTATTCTTCGACGTATTTCATAATGTTCGAATAGAGTATATTTACCAAAACGCTACTGCATATCGATGTCAAGGATACGGGTCCGTAATTGAGCAGATTACTTCTGTTTCCTTCATTGTATATTGGTGTGACCTGTGCAACTTTCCGCTTTTTAGGTACGGACCATTCACAGAGTGAGAGGTCATATATGACTGATGGAACTATTTCATCGGAATAAACCGAAATAAACGTTACTGATATACATACTGGACCAGAGACCTTGCCTTTAAATAAGTGATTCAAGCTGCTTCACTCCATCGAGGATATCTACTTCTAAATTGCTCGTGTTGGCAACTGTTCTTGATTCAAATTCTCAGATATTTACTGCATCTCTTTTGGTGAAAGAGTTTCGGAACAATGTTTAGTAACTTCGCCTTAGTGGCGCTGTCGTCAGTAACATTACCATTGCCATCTCGAAGTGACCGTATTGATGGGCTGTTACCTCTCGTGTACTTTATATACGATAAGAATTTCTTCTGATATTTTGTAGTGCCAGCTTACGAGACAGAGTTACGTTGTGAAAACTGTTAAACTCATTTCGCACAACTAAGTCGGTGCTAAGTTTCGAGCTTTGTAAAATGTCTTCATTACTGAAGATTTTATGGTCCTTTAGCTATGGCACGCTTTTCGCTTGCTTCTGCAACATTGGCCTCACCTGTTTTGTGTACCATGGCTGATCTTTCCGCTTCTTATTAGTTTACTTGGTATGAAAGCCTCAATTATTGCTTTGGTCGACGCTTATATGCTCAGTTTGGGAGGAGTGGAGACAGTCTCTTAGGAAGGCGTCAAACGTATTTTTACCTGCATTTTTTGGATACATTTATTTTGTGTCTATGTTCGGTGAATTTGGATGTTACGGTACTTAGTCTCGCTAGAACCATTTTGTGTTTAGTTCATGGATCTCTGTTTGCTCAGGACGTCTAGCATATCACCGCAACCATTTACATTTCGAGTTGGCTCCTTTACAAATTACTCAAACTAACTTTCAGATAAAGCTTTTAGTACAATTTTGGATGATGTTTTGTACCTACAATCGACTTTAAACAAGTTTTTTTGCAACATGACGTGGGAAGACTGAAGTCACCACCAACTGCAATTGTAAGAGTCAAGTACCTATTTGAAATAAGATTCAAATTGTCATTGAACCTGAGTCGAGGAATTGATACAAGGAACTAGTCATTATTTTTTTCCTATTGTCTAGTGTTGCCTCTACCCATACTAACTCGCAACCAATTGTCTATTTCAACGTCACTACTTCCAACAGCAACAAACATGCACCATCAAGTGAATTTGATCTAGACACAGAGGAATTAAAGACTTGTCCGACAGAACAGACATCATATAATTAGGGCGGTGAGGGTCAACAATCCCCTCGGTGCAAATGCACACCAAGCTCGAACTCTTATAGGAATCAACGAGATGCCGTGAGTTATGAGGCTAATGACCTGTGCATTACATCGATACTTTGTGGTATAAGTTGAGAAATTGGATCTGGTGGGAGGCCTTCCGTGGTAGTCCATGAGATTGCGGTGACCACTGTATCCGGATGTCGTGGTGGTCAGTACATCTGCCGAGTAAAGCAGGAGACCCAGGTTCAAATCCTAGTCTGACCCACATTTTCAACTTGTCCCATTGATATAAATCAATGCCCACTGGCGGCTAGTGCCTTTAATTCCTTTGTGTGTTAATTCATAGTGGTTTCAGAATCAAAATTGTGTCTGTTCTTTCGGACATAAAGTCCTTGGTCAAAGTTCGGCTTAACTTAGCTCCAGTTTTAGTCATCCTTCGACACACGTAATGATTTCTGATTTAGTGCTTTCTATGAGCTCTTCGGGCTCCTTTCTTACCCAACACAGCTATGGCAGTTTACGACTAGAATACCGATATTTCCTTAACCTACTCTTGTTCTGTGTTAGATGTGCACCGTTTGCGACTGAATCTGTAATTTTTAATTCCCGTGACACTTTGACCTAAAAGACTGCCCAGTCCACTCCACACAGCCACCGCTACCTGAATGGCCGTCTCCTTTGTGTAATGCACCAGTGATCTATTATGCAGATCCCTACTCCGGTCCACCCCATGATGAAAATACAAGAATTTGCAGCCTAGACGGTCTCAAAGCAGTCTAAATCTGATTCGAACCCTGTACTTGGTTCTGTACCGTAGCTCCACATCAGTCCGGCCAAGTTTACACCTATACTACAGACAGTGAGCTCCATCTTCATCTTACAAGCAAGACTGGCTGTTCTTTTAACTTCAGGTAGCCATCGGAAACCAGAGACGATCTGTTGCTATACAAAACGACACACATTGTTGGTACCGAAATGAGCCACCACCCACAGATGGCTGCATCTTGTACTCTTCTTGCCATCCAGAAGGACCCGTTCTACATCTGGTATAACTCCTCCTAGTAGGCACCCAGAGTACACAGGGGATCTCTTCCTCTCTTTGGCAGCCACATCCCTACGAGCGTCTGTCACGCACCTGACTTTGAAGCTACCAGTAATACCACCCACTGTGAATTCCCAGACCTTGCAGGTCAGTGAGCTTCCTCTACTACGGAAGAAACTACTGTACTTGCCTCAGGACCCTTATAAGCCACAGACAGCGCCTCAAACTTGTTTATCACACGAACCAGTGAGGCCTTTCGGTCGTTCCCATGGAAAGTCTTCCGCTGACTGCCACACCTTGAGATGACCTCTTGCCAACCACAGATGAGGGATCAGACAGTACCTCGGTCGACCAGAGCAGTGGCCTGACCGGGGGACACTTTGGACTGTTGGGTGCCCACGCCTGGACATGTCTTTCGAGAAAGGAGAGGGAGGGGGCACAAATCCTCGTAGGCCAAGTATCATGACAGGGCCCAGGTTTCCCAAGGGCTTGGACTGTAAAATAAATTTTGCTTCATAGAATAAATAAAAGAACATTACCTCAGCATCTGAATAGCCATGCTTTCCCCTTCAGCTCAAAAATGGTTCAAATGGCTCTGAACACTATGGGACTTAACTTCTGAGGTAATCAGTCCCCTAGAACTTAGAACTACTTAAACCTAACTAACCTAAGGACATCACACACATCCATACCCGAGACACGATTCGAACATGCGACCGAAGCGGTCGCGCGGTTCCAGACTGTAGCGCCTAGAACCCGACGGCCATTCCGGCCGGCCCTCTTAAGTTCTTCACTTTTATGATTCTTACAGGACAGTTGTATACAAGTATATATCATGTTTTATTTTGAATGCACAATATTTTCTTTAGGCATAGTCAGCAAAAGTAACCTTGTGATCGAGTCGAAAATGTGCTTTCTTTAAAAATGTTTTGAAATCCTGCGAAAACATTTCTGCAACAAATGTGCACTGCAACAGCTGTGAAACTTGTTATAATTTGCTATGTTTGCCAACAACGCTGAAACATGTGGCACTTCTGATTCCATCACAAGATGATTTTACGCGAATTATATAGAAAATATTTTACATTCAAGAGCAAACACAAAATAAATCATATCTATTTGTATGTAATTGTCCTGGAAGGATCGTGAAAGTGGAGAAATAAAATGACGCGATAGTGGTACGTTGGCCATGCTGATGCTCGGCAGCACAGAGGTAATGTTCTTCTTTTGTTCGTCCGTACAATAGCCAACTTACATAGGAACTCTCATATTACGTATGTGACATTATTTCTTGGTCAAAGAGGCTTGGCCTTCGAATGTTCATCTCAGAAAACTGGAGATCCAAGTAATGGAAATTCTCTCAGAATATTAGAGGTTTTGCGTTGCTAAGATCCAGTTCTTGCAAAACACATTAGCAAGATCAGAGACGCACAAGAAGCTGGAAAACATTTACAAGTGCATTATCTGTGAAGTGATACTAAGAATGAATTTATTCCTAGTTGAACCCATTATGTGAGGAACGCCGTCTTGGTACGGAGAGAAAATTAGAAGACTTGATCACTTGCAATTATTGTTCACGCAAATGGATTCAAATGGCTCTGAGCACTATGCGACTTAGCTTCGGAAGTCTGGAGGATTCGAACCTGCGACCGTAGCGGTCGCTCGGGTCCAGACTGTAGCGCCTAGAACCGCACGGCCGCTCCGGCCGGCTGTTCACGCAACTTATGATTCAAATCATCTACGCAGACAGCATCTATCCTACATTATACCTACTTCAGTAATGAAATTGTTTAATATAAAGCAAATTGATGGCTTTTGGAATTCGTAGATTCGCACATTTTATATCATTAAAACACTCAATTCCTATCAGTCAAAGCCACAGACAAGTTTATGACAACGGAAGTAATATGAGATTGTCTTATAAAGGAGCTCAGACATATTTTCTTCACTGGAACCCTCTTGCAAAATTGTCGATTTGTACTTTTGTAGCCTTATTTTGAAGTATTTGCAGCTGAGAGTTATCATGAAACAGATACTTTTTTCGGAGTGGCTCAGCCCTTATGAGACCAAATGAGGAGCTGCTCGAATAAAAAGCAGCGGCATGATCAAGATTTAGCCTACCTACTGGCAGTAACAGCAGGAGGGACTGGCAGCATGCTGATCACATGTCCTACGAACACAGATAGCTCCTCGTACTGCCTTCTAAGCAGCAGTCGGTCAGACGGGTCAGGCCTATGGCCTAACCCGTGGACGGTTTTTATGTTTTTACAAATTATGTTGGACATTGTTAGCGTTTCCTCTTTCTTTTCTCAAGCCGGTGTTACGAAATGCGACCCAGCACAGCTACAACAGGAGCTCATATAGCTGCAGGCCTTCTGGTTGTTACATCCAGTCTAGGGAATTGCCTTGTTGATTCATTGCGTGACGAACGCTCAGAAAAAATTACCTTAACTGTCTATTGTGTCTCTCCACTGTGACTCATCACTCGGTACGCGACGGCACGCAAACGCAACTGTATCTGACGATTACGTAGGCACGCGCGGTGGGGTTTGCCTGGTGTTACTCAACGCGGTGACGAACGTGCAGATTCTACGCACCAGCTGATGCCAGGATGTAACTTTTCCGCGCTGATGCGACGCCTCCTTGTTGGCAAACGGACGTAGTAGTTGCCTCGAAAGCGCTAATTAAGTTCTGCGAGGACGGAAAAAGGAATGGAAACACTGTGCTTCTCAGACGATTACCATTCATTGCGACATTGTATTTAGAGGCTCTGTGCGCAACAGACCTTAAGCGACTTGTAAGAAATTGTTGTGGCAAATAGGACAATTTTTGTACGCTCTTAGCTAGAGCGTCTGTTACGTACACAGCAGTGTGATCTTGTGAACCGAATAACAGCCCTGCTAATATTAGGAATGGGTGGTAAATAACAGAAAAGCAGCGTCACATAATACAACCGAGATCGAAAATCTATTTAACTGAGAAGTTCGTAGAAGGTAGAGAGGGGGATGGGGAGGAGCCGTCCACATCCACGAATGAGGCACAAGAGTTTCGTGAACGTAATTTCTGGATAGGGGCGCTCCATGTCTGTGGATGATGATGGTTGGTTTGTGGGGCGCTCAACTGCGCGGTCAACAGCGCCCGTAAGAAGTCCCAATATTTACACAGTCCAATCTATACACTTTCAAGAATGGTGATGAAATGATGAGGAGAACACAAACACCTAATCCCCGGGCAGAGAAAATGTCTGTGAAGATAACGTATTGTACGGTAAGTATAATCGCCATTGAAGACTGTAAAAGTAAAATTGTGGAGGGTGATCAGTACGTTACGGAGCGTCGAAGAGGAGGTCCTCAGAGACGGAGCATATGCTCAGAGTCGACAGAAATGGGAAGAAAGTCGGCCGTATCCTTAACAAAGGGTTTCAACTGCAGTTCTTGCGACTACCAGATCATTGTCCTAAGCATCCTGCTCGCTACGATATAAAGAATTCATAGATAAAAACTATAGTCAAAGAGCAATCAGTTTACTGCTAGACATAGGAGGATACTGCAAAAGAATTTTCCCTCCAGTAAGAAGAGCACTGCCGCGAATGTGCCTGCCTGAATGTAACATACGAGGGCCTTTCAGTGAGTAATGCGCACATTTTTTTCTGAAAGCAGGTTGATTTTATTCAGAAGTCCAATACAACATATTATTCTCCACTCTTTTGACTGAAAAACACTATTTTTCAACATAATCTCCGTTCAATACGACCGCCGTACGCCACTTCATTGGTAGGGGCTGCATGCCCTCATGATACCACTCTACTGGCCGACATCAGAGCCATTGCTGCATCAGTAACCTGCCCATTATCCACCTACTGATTCCCCTGGAGTGCATCCTCCATTGAGATAAACAGTTGGAAGTAGGAAGATGCGAGATCCGGGCTGTACGGTGGATGGGCAAGAACAGTTCGATGAAGTTTTGTCACCTCCTCTCGAGTGGGCAGATTTGTATGAAGCCTTGTTTTGTCATGGAGAAATTTGGTTTCATTTTTGTGGCACTTCGAATAAGAGTGTCCACACGTTCCAATATTGCAGGAGTGACAGCTGGGTGCGGCCGACCAGCACGCGAGAGGTCGGACAGGTTAGCTCGACCTTGTTGCGATGATGACAGACGTCTCGCCCACCGACTCACCGTGCTTTTGTTCAGTGCCAGGTCTCCGTAGACTTTTCAAAGAGCCTGTGATTATCTGAGGTGCTCTAGTTTCCCGCTAAAAGAGACTCAATGACAGCTCTCTGCTTGGAATGTACCTCCGTTACAGACGCCATTTTGAAGGCTACGTATAGCGCCATCACCTATCAAAACTGCATGAAACTACATAGGCTGAAGCCGAAACATTACACAATGTCACACAAAATACTCCGCGTTTTTTCAACCGAAGTTAACTGAGAAAAAAAGTGTGTTGCCTAATTATTGAAAGCCAGTAGTACGTATAGAGAACTTAACAGCAACCAAAACATTGCAAGGGAACTACATAAACAAAATGCTGATAGCTAGAACAGCAATTGCCTTCTTCTTCTAGACGAGATGAATGCAAATATGTAGTATCACTACTGCAAGAGGCAAGAAGTATGGAGTAACTGCTTCTGGAAACAAATTTAAGAACAATCTAAGATACCTGTTCAGATTGTCTCCTAAATTGATTAAGAATTGTAGAGGACCTATAAGACTACCTTGGGAAACCCTGATATAACGTTAAATTTTACTGGATGTTTTCTGGCCAGTTACTACGAACTGCAACCTCTCTGGCAGGGAATCACGAATGCAACCGCACAACTGAAACGATACTCCACAGGCACTCAGTTTGATCTGAAGCCACTTCTGAGGTACGGTGTGAAAAGCCTTTCGGAAATCTAGAAACATGAAACTAGCTTGACGTCTCCTGTCGAAGACATTCATTATTTCGTGTGAATAAAGAGCCAGCTGTGTGGTTCACAAGAATTATATTTTCTGAGCCAGTGTTATACTTCTTCTTCTTATAATGTTCGAACGCAATATATTGTCACACTGTGTAGGTAAATAAGCTACAGGGGATTCGGACAGTTTTGGCTGTCAAAATTAGAAGATCGTTCGGACTGTTTTGTCCAGAAGAGCGAGCCTCGAGCGCCAGTGTGGGAAGGCTGGAGGCAGCCACGCCGCCGTGACGTCGGCCGCCAGCTCACTGCGTGGTGTCACGTGGTACGAGTCATGTCCGCGACGCCGCCGCCCGCCTCTCACGGCGAACCAGTTGGCGCTGCGAACGCATAGCGACGGTCGCGGCCGCAGCCGCTGCTACCGACACTTCCAGCTGATTTCGAGCCTCACTGTGCCGTACCCCCGTCGCTCCAAGCGGGACATCCAGTGCCGAAGCCGTTTGTGATCTCAGCCGATAGAAAGTGTCAGTATGAGTGCTGTGGACTGAAAGCCGGGTATCGAAGAAGCTCCGCCGCCAGCGAAAAGGAACGGGAAGAGGGAAGGACGAGAAGTGCAAGGAGCGGAGCCACTACCTACTTAGGTACGTTGCAGCACGGTGTTGCCATGTAGGACGGGCTTGCCCTAAGCTGTGCGATGAACTGCAGTTTGCCCGGAGTACACTACCAGGTGAACTTCGCGCTACAGTGCACTACGCTACTTATCTGAGACTCTTTGCTTGTATTCTACTGACTGTAAGTAGCAGCTGCCTTTCGAACTATCTGCGTGTTAGCTGTTAATCTAGTCAGGCATGTAGTATTCCTCAATAGTGGCAGGCAGAGGTCAGTGAGAAAGTGTTGTTCAGTCTTTCGTTGCTCAAGGCGAGCCAGATAACCAGTGTCACGAAAAACCTTATTCACGGCCAATCAGTTGTTAGCTATCTGTTGCCGTCAAATGGACCATTGCATTTTAGAAAAGAATTAATAATTTCTACAAATGTGGAGGTACCATAAAAACAAAACTATACAACGGTCTTAGTCCCGACATAAGCAGTAACTCGTGTAACATTTGGAGTGTCAATACCCAATCCTTGGACACATATCTAGAATATTTTCAAATTTGGTTTATTTCTGAACGATGCTAGAACCAAATATAGAAGACATATACCTGAAGATGAGATATTAAACCCTGAAACTCACTGTACGAATTTATTGCGTAAACTTTGGTTACAATGTATAACTTACAGGACTAATTTAAACCTCATCTCAAATGTATTTGTTTTCAAAGTAATATGGGCGTAGATTTCAGTTCTCGAAAGTGTGTAGAGATGCAGTTATTGGAGATATGTGTTTGACAAATAAGTGCTACTACATAGTAGTCTCTAGCGGTGAAATAATTATGTCTATCTGTTTAGCGATTATCTATGTGCTTATTGTTGAAAAGACCACACTCAGTCGTACGGATAGATCTCAGTATTTTTAAGTATAACTTCTATTTCTGTACTCGTATTACTTCGTTCTGCATCATTTCTAAATTTGTTATTCAGTGGTACGTATTTCTTATTTCGGAAAGTGACCTATTTATCAAGAAAAGAAAGTGGCTCGGATGTCGAAATTATAATTTTAATACCTGCGAAGAGGCTCTGCCAAGTTATTTGAACAACAGTCGTTTACTAATAGCGACAAGAGGTTCTGAGATAAATGGTCAGGATGTAGCCGTAGAATCACTTGCAATACCTGTCTTAATTTACTGAGTTCGTCACATATTGACATATTTCGCAACACATCGAGTTGTTGTGCTTGTAGTTTATAAACAAGGAGCAAACCAAAATAACCAAAATAACTTTCAGTGGATCACCTTTCTTCGACAAAAAACAGCTTCTGTCCCAAAGTCCGTTTATGGAGCAATTGTAAGTCTTTTGAAAGAGACATGGTTTTGCAGTGTATAGTGCAGACTAAACCCACTGCACAATATTAAACTGAATTCATTTCTTTCTCATTATTAAGACTGCGTTACAACGAGTAAATTACCAACGTACTCTTTAGGTTATCATTGTTACAGCACACTGCAACAGTTGACCCTACAAATATCATTGTACTTGTTTATGCAGGAGACCAACAATTGGTTCCCATGTTTGCGCGGCGCCAGTGGAAGCTGAAGGTCACCTGCCTCTTTATGCTGCACATCGGGCACCCAGTTCCACTTCATTGCATGCATGCAAATACAGTTCTGAGGGTTGAAACTTTACGTTTCATTAAGGTAGCGTCGATTATTTCGTAATATTCACATTTTTTACGGGTACATGTAACATCTTGCAGTGTACTCATTGTAGCAAATCGTCCGAAGTGGTGTTTATGAAAGGCTTTAGTAGTATTGTCGTCTGTTTGTTCACATAGAAGAAGCTGGTAGCTAACAGGTAAAATAATCGACACATAAAAGGCTGGCTTGACCTCTGCAGTAAAATGGAAGAAAATTAGGGCTTAATATCATGTAGAAAACGACGTCATTAGAAAAAGAAGAAAAGATTAGTGGTTAACATTTTCTCGACGGTGGATTTATTTGAGACTAAGCACAAGCTCGTACTGGGTAAGGATGGGTATGGAAATCACCTGTGTCCTTTCTGAAGGTATCATTCTGGCATTTGCCTAAAGTATACCTCAGAAAACTTACATCTGAATGAGTGATGGGGGAATTGAAATTGTCTTCTCCCGAATGTGACACCAGTGTCTTAATCACTCTGCCACCTTCGTCGGTCGAGGTCGTTAGGGACAGAGCACAACGGATTGGTGTGGATGGCGCACGAAAAACGCCAGAAGACTTTGCAGTGGAATCTTCCAAGCACTCAACTTAATCGTTTTAGGGAGCCCACTGAAAAGGTGAATCAGGATGGGTGGATGAGAATTTGAACCCCGTTTCTCTTGAACGCGATTCCAGTACCAACCATTACGTCACATTGCTCGTTACCTCTTTGTATGGTGAGGTAGTTAATGTACGCTTTCTTCAAAACAAGCAGTCAAATTACAGCTGTAGCCGAACAAGGCCTGAAAATGTGAAACTGCTTCTTACATTATACTACTGCGTTCATGATTAGACATCCTACGTAATGTGAAAATGGCGCTTTCTCATTTCGTCATCTCACTTTTCTTTATCGATAATCCTGGAATGTCACTCATGTAGGTCAACTGTTGTGCTGTGTATGACAATATGAATTGCATTAAACATATGGAATTAGCATGATAACACTTTCTATATGATATATTACGATAAATATAACGACTAAGCTTTTTTTCTCATAGTATGCAACAGATGTAACAGTAGAAGTGGAAAATAATGAAACGAGAGATAGTAAAAATCTAATCGAGGATGCAGTAAGTTATAATTTCTAATTTATAACGGCATGCAGTCATGGACTGTGCGGCTGGTCCCGGCGGAGGTTCGAGTCCTCCCTCGGGCATGGGTGTGTGTGTTTGTCCTTAGGATAACTTAGGTTAAGTAGTGTGTAAGCTTAGGGACTGATGACCTTTGCAGTTAAGTCCCATAAGATTTCACACGCACTTTTTTTACAACGGCAAATAATTGCAGTGTTTATAAGTCTTACCGAAGTAAATTACTTCAAGAATATCGCTGATTACTTTATAACAGAAAAAAAACCTGGTCAACTTGGAATTAAGACGTCTGAGAAAGAAAATTTTTTTTATGGTTGGTGAAGTTGTTACTGTAACGTTCTTCAAGCTTTGCTGTATGCCCCATCTTAGGATGTAGTAAGGATTACGTAACGAACAGTGATTTGTTAAGGATTCTGTTATTGAAAATATTGTCATTTGCCATGTGCATTTCACCGCAAGGTAGATTAGAAGGCATGGAAGTATTGTGATAGATTCGATCCTGCGGTCTCCATCTGTTCTGCTTACATTTGCCGTCGACCTCGAGAGTCACTGGAGGTCGCTCCAGAACACAACGCGAATAAACGCACGCCAGCTTGCTGGCCACAGCGGAAGCAAGCCGACTCGCCATTTTAGAACATGTGAACTGCGTTACGCAACTCTTTGTTGGGTCCCGACTGCATTCGGAACTGATTCCTACCGACAGCATTTCTGTGTGGCAACTCTGCCATTTTGCGTCCTATACTATGACTTCCACTTCTTGTGCCCATCAAAATGTTCATTCGGCGTGATAATAAATTATGCGCAATCCGTTAGACGCGATTAGATGGGTGATAACTACAAGCGAAATGCGCTGGTTCAAACCTTCAGTACATTTATTCTGTTAATCAATATACCATATATCGCCGACACTACTTGAAATCATTCCGCTGCCTAATACCAGCTACGAATAAAGCAAAGAGAAAGTAATCTCACGCGCATGTCCAGATTGTTGTTACAGATTGTGAAATATACATTTTCATTCACTTATGAAAATTAGATAATACAGTCGTTGAAGACTACTTTAAGGTTTGCTGCAATAAAAATTATAATGCTGGAGTATCTTCCAGTCTAGACGACAGATTCAATAATATTGACCTGTCAGTTACCGAATTTACTAAGATTACAGTCTGACTTTGTGTCAGAGCTAAAATGTGGTACGTGGCAATCAATTTCATAGATATTGTCGCCTTTGATACCACCGAATAAAAATGAAGAGGAAATTGTACTTTTTGTAAGACCTGACATCGTGGGGTGACAGAGATCGCCGAGTAAAACCATGAGAAAATATCACAAATCACAAGAGTTTTCTGATGGTTTTGAACAGTGATAGCCATACTACCTTACGAGCCGACAGCGGCTTGACCACAAGCCCAGGGAGCAGGACCTGTGAAGAGGAAACGAATCTCTATATGCGAGACAATCTGTTGGGGAGCAGAGCGTGTTAACACTGCACAGACACGAACACGGAGCAAAAACAATGTGACCAGCACAATCGAATAAGCAAGCAGACGGAAAACAGAGCATGACACGAGGCAAAAGCCACGTCTGAGGTAACTGATGTCTAAGAACTTCTGGGCTAAGTCTATTCCACCAGCAAGTAAAAACCTGGATCAGTGGTTCTGCCCATGCAACGCCTCACGCACTCCCTGCATGACAACATACTGCACTATTCCACTGTCATATCCACGCCAGCTCTTGTGCATTCATATTGTTATCCGCTGGTAGGGAAACTAAATACCTTCCCCCTGAAAAGGCCACGTAAGGCCAAAAAGATTAGGTTTGTTCTGCGACCACCGGCGCAAAATCTGAGAGGGCGTGAGATTACCCAGTAGATGACCGAACATCGAGGGAGACAACAAGGATGCATCTGGCTCCGCTGGAGGAGTAGAAGATTGCACAGGCTGGGGTAGCAGTTGGTCTCCTGAAATTGGTGGGGATGAGGTCTCGTCTAGTGGTGAGTGGGGAAATGATGACACCAGTTTGAATTACATGTGGTTGTCGTGGGAGCTATCCCTACTTGTACCGTATTCTGTGGAAAGATAGGACGACAGACGGCGCGGTGTGAGCTGCAGCAAGTTAGCACGCTGCTGCAGTTGGGAACGTCTCACTGGAACAATGTTGTGACGAGCCCCATCACCCAACTGGATTGGAGAGAGCAGCGCCAAAGGTCCAGCACGTCGCATACGCAAATGAATGGAACGATAGATCAGGTGCCTCCAGCCAACATCTACCGCAATCGAACGCCAACCTCTGTGGCTCATTGACATCCAGCAGCACCCCTGCCGGAAGACCATTCCGAATGGCAGCCCTGTTAGAAAAACCCGGCGGGCCATGATAGTCCTGGACATTCGACTTGGGATGCAATGGATCTGAAACTCTCCTTGGGTGGCATTCACCGCAAAGACCCCGCTTGACTGCACGTGTTAACCAACATTGCACAGTATGTGGCAAGAAAACTAGACAGCGCACCATCACGTGACAAGGTAGATATGGACTTTTTTAAATTTCGGTTTAACTGTTTGCATGAGTCGCTCAACCTCTGAGTTAGATTCAGGCTGCACCAGGGTTTAGTCAAATGCTGGACACCATTATGAATGAAAAAAAATCTGTTTATACCCATAACACCAGTTACTGGAGGCATTGGTGCAGGGAGTGCCGTCAACAGCAAAACTGCTTGACAGCAAGTGAAAAGCTGCACTCACATTATGGGAGACATTTTGGCCACATACTGGAAATCTGACAATGCACCAACCCACCACCACTCACATACTTCTCAAAGAAAGGGCCCACAAAGTCGATGTATTCCATGACCAGCAGGTGCTCTGGACCTGAACGAGGGGAAAACTGATGCAACGGTGCAGCCTGGTTCTGTGCACAGGTTGCACAAGCTCGCAGAAGATGTTGAATATTGCAATCAAACGCTGGGTAGTACACTTGACGCTGCAACAAAGTCTTCAGCAACTGTAGTATTCGAGGATGCAATTCTGGAGAGATGACTACTCGACAGTTTTGTTCCGCCATGGGTAGCGTGATCCCTGAACACCGTTGAGCCCCAAAGCACAACAGACATGCACCACACCACTTGGGCTGTCCAATCCTCATTGCCAGTTTTGTATTTGCACAACCATAACAGTGCCATGATACCATCACTGTCAAGACAAAATATTAACATACTACCTGTCATAGGCTTGGCTACAATCCTGGGGAGTTGAACTTGGGAAGAGGGAGAAACTAGACATGCAAGTCGATCTACGGGGGAGCATATTATCCAAACACCGCATAGAGACGAGCTTGAAGCAAACGCAATGCGATCATTGTGGGCAAGTGAGTGATTAAGCACACAGAAAACAGAGCACTATGTGAGGCGAAGGCCAGACACATAGTTTGTCTGCAAAAGAACTGGGCGAGGCCTATTGGCGCAGGCAAGTAGACACCTGTGTCACTGGCTCTCCCCACACAACGCCTCACATATGCACGACAGCGTTCGGCACTATTCTGCTGTGGTACCCACGCCAGCTCATCTGCATCCATCTTGATACTGTAGTATGGGGGTGCTACTATACCTCTGTAGAGGAATTGTTAACAGAAATCAAACTGATGTTATAAATAACAACCACACAACTACATAAACGATATTTTCTTACCCCGCCTCTTTTTTGTACATATGGTTGCTGATGTGCGGATATGTGGTGGAGATAATACAAATTTGAATCCTGCCGACAAAAGGAAGTTTCAGTGCTCGCACTGAGGCAGTAAGAGGAGGACAGATAGATGATTAATCTCTGTACAATATCTCATGAAGTGGGAGCACGTGACTCTTTTTATGATGACCTGTCAGCTGAATGGGAACTTTAAGCTCTGAGGTCACTTTTCTTCGGATGAGATTTTTTAATCATGTTACAACTCATTACAAATATAAACTCGAATATACAGAAAAGTCCCGATTTTTTAAACAATGATGTAGTATTGTTTTACATTGTCTAAATTGGTACAATAATTACAGCTAAAGAATCATGACACATAAACTACAGACAAAATAGAGTATAAAAGGAACTCAGCAGTGTTTGGGAACAAACACCTGGAGATTAGAGAGTTTGTACATCTACAACTAATACACCATATTTCATATATACATATCGTATAAAACAAAAAAGGCTTTGCGTATTTCAGGGTATTTATGACACAATAAAACATGAGCTCTTGTTGAAAGGGGTACGTCAGTTTTACAAGGTTTTGTAGTAAGCGGTTTTACTGTGCTTTGAAAAAGCCACTGGCAAGCAGCAAGTGGTGTACATCTCCTTCTTCTTTCTTCTGACGGTCATAGTAAAGATTAGGTCGATGCGTATCCTTTCTAAGCGGGAAGGAGTTGAGTAGTGGTTTGTGTGCATAGGTAAGGTACCAAGTCCATTATCCGCTTCTCTCATACCCGAAATTTTGGATACCACGGGGAAGTTGGATTGCAGCATGTTATTGATCTTGACGGCAGATGCAAAGGTGCCAATTCTCTGCCCATTCTTCGGCGGCCAGTTGCCTTATTCATAACTTGAAATCGAACGATAGTAGAATGACGTTCATTACGTGGCCAGAGACATTTGCCTCCTTCGCTGATTGATTGACCTTATCATTGTAAACCAATCCTACATCAACTGGGACCCATGGAAACGAGAGTCCCATATTTCTCGTTTAATTTCCAGTGTTTGAATACGTATTTTATTGCTTCACATTGGGTTTTCAGTAGATTGCAATACAAATTTTCAGTCTAATACCCAGACTATCAGCAGATTCTGGAACCGCACTTAATCTGAGAACAGCTCAAATCGCTACAGTTTCCGCAGTAAAAACCGAACAGTGTGGGGGCAGACGAAATTGCTTGGGATAGTGCTGCTTGAGGATAGGAAACGCACGTCGTACTCCTGAAGCCTCTTGATATCGAGAGCTATCAGTATCTACATGATTAACGCGCGGCCAATAAATATTTATGTAAACATTAAAATTGAACTGAACTGCGGAATCCCATGTAGATGTTGTTCCAACAAGAATGGGATAAGTGCGACTCGCTTTCACTGTCAACAAGACGTACATAACGCTACACTTCACACGCAGTCATAATAGTTAACTGTTATCATTCAGGCACACGTCTGCCGCATCCGATATGCAATTCACCGAAATGGTTCTTGGTTCAAATGGTTCAAATGGTTCTGAGCACTATGGGACTCAACTGCTGTGGTCATTAATCCCCTAGAACTTAGAACTACTTAAAACTAATTAACCTAAAGACATCACACACATCCATGCCCGAGGCAGGATTCGAACCTGCGACCGTATCAGTCGCACGGTTCTGGACTGCGCGCCTAGAACCGCGAGACCACCGCGGCCGGCTGGTTCTTGGTATGAAGGCATACTCAATGATCCGTACGTAAAACAATTAAATAAGCAAGGGTTTTATAAAGGTATCATGGCCTTAGGAAGGACTGTAATGGAATTAATGAGACACCTGATATGTTTGTTACTATGTAAATTGGTGGTAGAGGGGGATAAAGGAAAGGAAAGAGAAGGAACTAATGATATCAGCTGCATCAGGACTTTACACGGAAGCAGTGGCAATGAGTGAAAATGTCTGTCGGGCTCCTGCTTACTAGGCAGTTCTGTTAACCACTGTGCTACCTGGACACAATAAAAAATGGGCAGCCAGACTCGGCACGCTCCCTGGCCTTCTCTCACTTCCATGTTGCGCCACTTATCCACAGTCCCCGTCAATGTCGTCCACGCTCATTAGTTTTGGATTCCCACTGGACGGCGAATGTAAATGTGCATCTGCACTGCAGGTTGTGGATTCGTATTCCATTGGGACAAATCAGTTATATGCGAAAGAACAGACACCACACATCCATATAAATGTTTGTTATTGCCTGTAATGATGCTTCTATCAAGGTACACAGCTAATTTGTATTGATTTATATGCGTGGCAGGACCATTTACATAGGGACTGTAAGGAATAAACTTCTCTTTTATCCTATAAAGCAGCACAGTGTAGTCCAACATTGTCTTACTGAAATGCATATACATAACCAACTCTACCTCTAGCATGCAATACTCACTTTTGCTCTAATGGCAGGAGCGGCACATTGTGGCATGGAATCAATGAACCACCTAAAGCATTTCAGGGAAGGGAACAGGCAGTGTGGAAGGGAGGAGAGGGTGATCCTGTTCCTTGACCAATCAAATGCTGCCCAAAAAACATTATGCGAATTCGTTGATTCGTGGCTCCAAGGTTCATACTTCTCTTAAGTGGTGTTCCGAATGTGCTCAGTACAACTGAAGCATAGTGATCTGTAAACAGACTGTTCATAGAATTTTCTTCAAATATGTCTGACAGTTCTGAAGCAAAGGGATAGTGTAATGTATTTTTGAAGATACGCATCATTTTTGGGATGCTATAACGAACGAACAGGTGCACACGTTTGGACAGTACGTTCGTTCTGTGTCGTTTGTGGATGACACTGAGGGTGACAGAGGCCTCATTTCATCCGATGTGAGCATCACTCACACAAGAAGAATTCCATCACTAGTCTGAAGATGCCTTTATAGCAAGGGGACTTCATAACCTCTAGTGACTTAAGACATACACTAGTCGATCAAAAGTATGCGGACATCCCCTGTGTGAATTGGCCACTAAATCTCACGAGAAGCTGACCTGCCAGTATAAAAGGAAACGCGGAATATTGTGTTGCCTGGCAGAGAAGCAGTAACAGTAGAATGAGTCAGTCAAAACAGCTAAATGACTTCTAACGTGGACTAGTTATTTACGTCACCTGAGAAACAAATCCATCAAAGCCACCCTTTCAAAACTGCCAAAGTCGACTGTTGGTGATGTGACTGAGAAATGGAAACGCGAAGGAACAGCCGCAGCTAAACAGATACCAGGCGGACCTCACGTACTAAAGGACAGTAACTGTTCTGCATTGCGGAGCATAGCTATAAAAAATCGCGAAACATCAGCGGAAGGAATCACTCTTGCATTCCAGGGCGCTGCAAGGAATCTAGTTAGTACTATGACTGTATGTAGCCTGCCCAGATTTCCAGCCTGAACACAGTGGATCATACACTACTGGCCATTAAAATTGTTACACCAAGAAGAAATGCAGATGATAAACGGATATTTATTGGATAAATATATTATACTAGAACTGACATGCGATTACATTTTCACGCAATTTGGGTGCATAGATCCTGAGAAATCAGTACCCAGAACAACCACCTCTGGCCGAAATAACGGCCTTGATACGCCTGGGCATTGAGTCAAACAGAGCTTGGATGGCGTGTACAGGTACAGCTGCCCATGCAGCTTCAATGCGATACCATAGTTCATCAAGAGTAGAGACTGGCGTATTGTGACGAGCCAGTTGCTTTGTCACCATTGACCAGACGTTTTCAATTGGAGAGAGATTTGGAGAATGTGCTGGCCTGGGCAGCAAAGGAACATTTTCTGTATCAAGAAAGGCCCGTTCAGAACCTACAACGTGCGGTCGTGCATAATCCTGCTGAAATGTAGGATTTCGCAGGGATCGAATGAACGGTAGAGCCACGGGTCGTAACACATCTGCAATGTAACGTCCACTGCTCAAAGCGCCGTCAGTGCGAATAAGAGGTGACCTAGACGTGTAAACGCCGGGTGATACGCCAGTATGGCGATAACGAATACACGCTTCCAATGTGCGTTCACCGCAATGTCGCCAAACACGGATGCGACCATCATGATGCTGTAAACAGAACCTGGATTCATGCGAAAAAATGACGTTTTGCCATTCGTGCACCCAGATTCGGCGTTGAGTACACCATCGCATGCGCTCCTGTCTGTGATACAGCGTCAATGGTAACCACAGCCATGGTCTCCGAGCTGATAGTCCATGCTGCTGCAAACGTCGTCGAACTGTTCGTGCAGATGGTTGTTGTCTTGCAAACGTCCCCATCTGTTGACTGAAGGATCGAGACGTGGCTGCACGATCCGTTACAGCCATGCGGATAAGATGCCTATCAGCTCGACTGCTAGTGATACGAGGCCGTTGGGATCCAGCACGGCGTTCCGTATTACCCTCCTGGATCTCGACCAATGCGAGCAGCAATGTCGCGATACGATAAACCGCAATCGCGATAGGCTACAATATGACATTTATCAAAGTCAGAAACGTGATGGTACGCATTTCTCCTCCTTACACGAGGCATCAAAACAACGTTTCACCAGGTAACGCCGGTCAACTGCTGTTTGTGCTTGAGAAATCGGTTGGAAACTTTCATCGTGTCAACACGTTGTAGATCGACCACCGGCGCCATCCTTGTGTGAATGCTCTGAAAAGCTAATCATTTGCATATCTCAGCATCTTATTCCTGTCGGTTAAATTTCGCGTCTGCACACGTCATCTTCGTGGTGTAGCAATTTTAGCGGCCAGTAGTGTAGTTGGCACTCTTTAGAACGTCGACTTTGGTCCAGACCCCAAAGTCCATCATGTTGTTGTTGTTGTTGTCTTCAGTCCTGAGACTGGTTTGATGCAGCTCTCCATGCTACTCTATCCTGTGCAAGCTGCTTCATCTCCCAGTACCTACTGCAACCTACATCCTTCTGAATCTGCTTAGTGTACTCATCTCTCGGTCTCCCTCTACGATTTTTACCCTCCACGCTGCCCTCCAATGCTAAATTTGTGATCCCTTGATGCCTCAAAACATGTCCTACCAACCGATCCCTTCTTCTAGTCAAGTTGTGCCACAAAATTCTCTTCTCCCCAATCCTATTCAATACCTCCTCATTAGTTACGTGCTCTATCCACCTTATCTTCAGTATTCTTCTGTAGCACCACGTTTCGAAAGCTTCTATTCTCTTCTTGTCCAAACTAGTTATCGTCCATGTTTCACTTCCATACATGGCTACACTCCAAACAAATACTTTCAGAAACGACTTCCTGATACATAAATCTATATTCGATGTTAACAAATTTCTCTTCTTCAGAAACGCTTTCCTTGCCATTGCCAGTCTACATTTTATATCCTCTCTACTTCGACCATCATCAGTTATTTTACTTCCTAAATAGCAAAACTCCTTTACTACTTTAAGTGTCTCATTTCCTAATCTAATTCCCTCAGCATCACCCGATTTAATTTGACTACATTCCATTATCCTCGTTTTGCTTTTGTTAATGTTCATCTTATATCCTCCTTTCAAGACACTGTCCATTCCGTTCAGCTGCTCTTCCAAGTCCTTTGCCGTCTCTGACAGAATTACAATGTCATCGGCGAACCTCAAAGTTTTCACTTCGTCTCCATGAATTCCATCATACCTTCTCTTATTTCGGCTTTTGAGGAAGAATGGGCTGCCACTCCTTCAGACATTCAGACACGTCGTTGAAAGTGTCCCCACCAGAGTTCAAACCGTCAGAAAAGCGAAGGATGGACACATCCCATATTAATGCCAACTAATAGGTGTCAGGATACTTTTGATCAAATATTATACACTAATCCTGCCAATGCCATGTACCAACGTACACCGTGACTAATCAGTCAAACCGACTTGTCGCTTTGCTTTGAGCTTACAATGAACGTTACTGCAGCTGTGCTACTCTCTTTGTCGTGTGAAGTGCTTTGAGCCGAGGTTCTCTTCTGGGATTGTGGCTTCTATACTCTACTGCGAGCTGGTGGTTCTGAGCGGTCTGGCTGCTCACCAGCTGTCGTTGTCCAGTAGCCAGTTTGTAAATGATTCTCTGAACTATAGCGTAGTCATGTGCAGTTGCAATCCATTTTAGTTGACAGGGACTTCTGTCAGCAATGCGTTGTTGCCAATGACAGGTTGACACTAATAGTGACTGTAGTTTCCCCAAAACGAGGCATTCGCACTACTCATTTTTTCTCTTCCTTTCTCTTCTTTTTCTAAATCAGAAATAAGTAGTTCATACATAATTTTTTGCTATCCAAGGAAATGTTATTTGTATGACATATTTTAGCTTTACAGATGATAGGCTGTAATTATGAAGAATAAATCAAAAATAAATAATAACCATGGTGGCAGTTGTTAAGCCCAGCGCCTGCACGACCTCAGAGATTGAACGACCATTTCGTCGGGCACTAAATCGCTGCCAGCAATGAAATGCGCTGATATCGCCCCAGAAATGTGATAACGAAGTTTCAGAACTCTTTACAGCTTTTACGAGGTAACTAACTGCTGGAAACAATCACAGTTTGCAGCAGTAGTGAGCGTTAATGATACTTGCATCTCTCTGTATCTCTTCTACATCCCTAGAAGTTGTTTTTTTTATTTTTTATTGAATGAACAATTGGGTTGTCAATTCATATATTCGTTTCTTTTGCAGGTTTCGCTTAGTGTGGAGTAGTCTTCGTCATTGTAGACCCTCCTTTTTGAGCAAGGCCGGGCTCACTGGAAGAATAATACTATCTTGAGGTACTTTTATGTTAAGCTTTGTTTATCATACTTGGATCGTAAAGATTCTGCTACTCGATCGAACGTTCCAAGTGACAGGCTCGGCCTACTTGAACCGTTTTAATTGCACCACCTACTATATTTTTTCACATGCCGAACAGCTGCACGGAGGCCAGATCCGTCCCCAAAAGGCAATGTTTAGCATAATACAGGTATCACGGTAAGACGACAAAGATTACGAAGACGGTTATAACGCAAATCGCAGAAGTAACAAGTGTTATCAGCAGAATGTAAGAGAGGTGAAATAAAATTGCTCGGGTACACACTCGTGTCAGCACACAGTACTACAAGAAAATATTATACACAATAGACACACCTGCTAGATAAAGTTGGATGGTACAATGACTTGTTTCTGGTTGCTAGAAAATCAGCTGATCATTATTAATTTTTAAGGAAGTGTACTATGGATTTTCGTTTGACAATAAAATATGGGAATGGAATAGTTGTTCAGGTTAATAATATTGTCGTTAACACAGTTGACTGCGGCACACGCATTGATGGACGTTCACCGCCAGACGTGACTACGGCACCCGGCTGCCTCTTGGCGTTCAACGTGTTAACGCTGAACAGAATCTACACTGTCAAGTCACATTATGGTGACCACCTGTCAAAAAGTTGAATAAAGACCATTTGCAATGCGAACCGGCACGAGACGTACCGGAAGAGTGTTAATGAGGTTCTGGAAGGTACTGACGGATGTGGAGCCATGTTGTGGCCAGTTGCACTAGTTTTCTCTGTTGCGAAGCCATGGAGCGCAGAACCCAATCAAAGTGGTGGTCTCTCAGAATTTCCAATAGGTTTTAATCCTGAAAGTTTAGTGGCCAGGGGATTATGGTAGACACATCCTGGTGCTCTTCGAAACTCGCACGTACACTGCGAGGTTTGTGACGTGCTGCATTGTACTACTGAGGAAAAACACTCTGCATCTAGGGGTGGACGGGGATAGGAATGGTGCGAATGCACTGCAAATTAAGCAAACATCCCGTGGACTAGCGCCATCACGGAGGCGGCCAGCCTCAAACGCATGAACCAGCGAATTAACAACTGGCGCCCAGGTGAACCTTTAGTTCCGATGCTCAAGTTAAATTCCAGCCCAAGTCTCTACCTTCTTTCATTTAGAGAAGATAGAGTATTGTGAAACAGGATGAATCTTTCCAAAACATCCTGTATAAGGTACACATGGTCGACATCTGGATAAGCCCGTCCGACTTGTCTGACAGCTGCAGATCGACTTTTCCATTTGCCTCTTAACATTTTTTTTACATACATTTACCCATAAGGTCATAGCGTTTACTTACTAAAGTGGTTTGAAAAGCTTTTGCAGTGCAGTGTACGCTACCTGACAATTGCTAAGGAACAGAGACACTGTTGGTCAGGAATAATCACAGATAATGTTGGACGAGGTGAAACACTGTATGTACGTTATGGAGATTGCGTGATAGATTTATAACGAAAAATAATACATATTTAATCCATTAACAAAGGAGGATAACAGAAATAAATAACGTTCATGTTTGCACAGTTGAGACTCCCAATATAAAGGGTGGTATCCGAATCTCAGTAAGGAATATCCACCACCACCAGGTCATTAATGCATATTTTGCACGTGTTATTCATGCTGGCTACCAAACTGTTCAGGAATCCTCGAGGGATATTGTCCCACTCCTCTCTCAAGGCACTTCTCTCTTCTTGCACAGCCGACCTCGGTGGCTGAGCGGTTCTAGGCGCTTCGGTCCGGAACCGTGCGACTGCTACGGTCGCAGGTTCGAATCCTGCCTCGGGCAGGGATGTGTGTGATGTCCTTAGGTTAGTGAGGTTTAAGTAGTTCTAAGTTCTAGGGGACTGATGATCACAGATATTAAGTCCCATAGTGCTCAGAGCCATTTTTTGAACCTTCTTGCACGGTTCGCCAAGCCCATCCCAGGCAAGCTCAATAGAGTTTAGGTTCGGAGAATAAACAGCCCATTCCATATATTCAATGTTTTCACTTTGCAAAGTGTCCGATACCTCAGTGGTTTTGAGTGGGCGAGCCTTGTATCCATTAACAAAAAATCGGGACGTACCGTATTCCTAAATGGATGGAAGGATCCACAGTAATCTCCCTGCAGTACTGCTGTGCTGTAACGATACCTCCGGGAAAGGCACGCGGCGAGGTTCGTGTATTGTGCATAATGCTTGCCCACGCCATAAAGCCTAGGCCATATCGCTAACGTTGATGAACATTGTGACGTGTTTCGCATTCCTCTGTCTCTCCACACCAACTGGTGGCCAGAACCACTTGCCACAGTGAGGAGGGATTCGCCGGAGAACTTCACTCTGGGCCCCTCTTCCTGCTCCAAACCAACGAAATCTTTCTCGTCGATGGCGTAACTGAAGTGGTATGCGTTTAATAGGCTTACGAGCTTATAAACCAGCCTGTTTTAATCGCCGCGAAATGGTACTAGCAGAGACATGAAAACCGGAAATGGTGGCAAGTTCTGCTGCGATCTGCCTACGAGTGAAATGTCTGTTCCTTTTCGCCACTAGGGACACATATCGACTCTCTTGTAGTGTGGTGGTCTGTCTAGAACCACCACCTTCAATGGCCTTTTTAAATCTCCAGACGAAATTTTTGAACACACCCATTACTGCGGCTGCAGTAGAAACTCTTTGACCGTCTTCAAGGCCGTCTAATCTGCACTTCCACAATCGTAAGAAGTAATATGATGTCTTATAGACATTTTCCCGTACCACAAGCAATATCGCACTGATCGATTCCAGAAAAACCCTTGTCAGACACCGTACGGCACGAACTGTTGAATTCCCACTGAGCGCTTGTGCACAGGCTTCGCAGCTGTTTACACGTCCCGCCCTCTTCATTTCTTTTTACTGTCACTGCTCTGGTGCCCCGTAGCAATGTTGTTTGTTCCGCAGAAACTGGCAGTTGTTCCTTAGCAAGTGTCAGTTATTGGCAAGCAATGTGGTAGTGTCTGTAGCTTAATTCAATGATTAGAGACCACTGACCATCACGGAAATACTGATGGATGCATCTGTTTTTAATTGTAGTAAGGCATCTCACATTCATGGAGGGCACAGGAAAGATGGGCAAGTAATCAAATAGGACGGAATTACGATTTTGGTTATTACACATTGTTTGCCTAGTCACAAGATCCACATCAAAGTGTAGAAGTATTGGTCACGCAGTGTACATTTTCGTCTCGGCTGTGAACATTTGCTTTCACTATTCTGCTGTTCTTGTGGAGATGCGAATGATTGATCCAGAACGCTCCTCGGCCCTGATATCTTTGCCCTGGGCTCGTTGTCCCGTGAGAAGGATGATTAGTGTTAGCGGACCCGGGCAAGACTGTTTCGGAACGCGCATCGCTCATACTGCTTTTTAGTTGCTGTTGAAAAACTGACTAACCTTGGCGAATATCGGTCCGCTGCTGAGATATCCGTCCATGATACCGGCACCTGGTGCCTTTTGCCAGTCAAAGCACACTTGGCGCAGACCAGCGCGGTTTCGAAGGCCGTTACTGCCAATGTTCTTCACATACATCAGAATGAAAATCACAGACAGCGGATTTCCAATTTATTTAATGTGTACCTCCATATATAAAGAGCCTTTCCTCACTAGAAATCATGATTAGTTGCGAAATAATACTTAATTTTGCATCCATATCTACATTAAGTGTAACTTATTGACTATTGTAGGCACCATTAAACCGCGGAGACGTAAGCTAGTTGTTTTCGGACAAAAACAGAGAAAAAATCTGTTCTGATGGTCGACGAGACTCAACATTTCCGCTCTAATGTTATGAGCTGTGTACAGGACACAGTTGTACAAAGCTCGGTCGAAAAGTACAGTAGTTCGGTAATATTAACTATTAGGAAAATGGAGTTTTGTTGATAGAAGCATTTTTTGGCTATAAGGAACTATCACACCGTACAGAATCCACCTCATTCATTGCACTGCAACATTTTTATTTCCATGACATGACTGTGCTTTCGTAAACCCTTGGAGTCTGGTCATTGTATCGCTTATTCAACATACAGTGAGCACATTTCCGCATTAGAACTATAAGATATCAGTCGCTCAAACCCGACAATGTGTGGAACGTGTGATTCCACTGTTATCATAATTTACCTAATTTCTCAACTGAAGTATGTACACCATGTGATCCCGCCTCATGTTGACACCTCTTTAAGGTACAGCAGGGCTATTCCGCTCATTTCAGTTCTAACCTACATAAAATAACATGAAACTTTCGAAAAATCTCTCAATGCGAAACAGTTATGGTATTTTAATTGCGAATACATTTCAGTTCACAAAAGGTCGAAGTTCGTTTACAACTGGCTCACCTGGCTCTCAGCACTATGGGACTTAACAGTTATGGTCATCAGTCCCCTAGAACTTAGAACTACTGAAACCTAACTAACCTAAGGACATCACACAACACCCAGCCATCACGAGGCAGAGAAAATCACTGACCCCGCCGGGAATCGAACCCGGGAACCCGGGCGTGGGAAGCGAGAACGAGATGCGGTTCGTTTACATTTACAAAGTTTGAAAAAGGCAGAAACCACAATGTATAAAAAGCGGAGGGCCTATTTCATCCAGCCAAGAGGTTATTCCTCCCAGATTATTTCAGCGTCCAAGTCACAAGCATTCATCAAATGTAAACATTTTTCGCCCTTTTGCAGCCAGTCACACTTCGTGAAATAACGTAGCATAGTATTGGCACTTTATCCAGAGAAGCTACCTGTAACACTTGTTACTGCTTGTTTTCAAATCTTCCTCCGACCGTGGAGCACTTGGTGATGATGATGATGATGATTTGTTTGTGGTGCGCTCAAATGCAAAGTCATCAGCTCCCGTACAAAGTCGCAATTTTTTCACAGTCCAATTTTTACACAGTACGATCGAGCCACTTGTCACGAGCGATGATGATGATGATGAAATGACGAGGATAACACAAACACCCAGTCCCCGGGCATAGAAGATCCCCAAACCGGTCGGCAATCAAACCCGGGGCCCCGTCATGCAGAGGCAGCAACGAGCCACTAGACCACGAACTGCGGACTGCAAAGCGCTTGGATTTTTCCTTCTGCATGTATGGACCATCTGAAACGAAACCACGACGACGTGTTCTCTAGAATTTCGGAGTAAAATACCAATTAAACTAATAATTTAACTGAGTGGAAGTAGCCAATTGTGTACGGGGCGGAAAACACTCCATATGCAGACATTTCGAAAGACGCTGCAAATCAGACCTTTGCCTAAAAAGCCAGTAACATTTGTTGATAAACACACTGCATAACCTTTGTTCTTATACAACCAACAATAAGAATTTAAAATTTCACGTTATTCTGCATGGCATACCTTAATCTGTTTGGCTGAATCATTTAACTATGGCAATAAGCCTTCACAATTAGCTTACCTCTAGAGTTTGTTTTTCTGTCCTGTCACTAACGTCACAGAAAACACCCTTACTGAAACGACATAAGGCGACAGAGAAATACTATCATACACTAAACGCAAAACGATCTTGCCTCTGTGAGGAACTAGCGCACTGTTGCAACACCTCTACTTCAGGAGGATTAGCCCCTTGAGCGGAATAGCACCGCTGTACCCTGTGCACATTTCATATAACTGAACCTCTTCATAAGTGTTACGCTTTAAACTGACCAAGGACAAGTAATATCGTTCTTTGGTAAAGGCTCTTCCACGCTGATCAATGAATGGACAATAATCTTGAACGTGGTTGACGCTGGGTGCCGCAGTCACCATGCGGAATTCTCTAAAGACATTAAAATACGTTACTCCGATTCTTTGTGTTGATTCCACAAGCAAGAAACAGTTCTCTGTGAACTGATGTTGCGCAGTTATACCTAGCCATCACGGTACCTGGGCGTATTAGAGTTTTGTGTTGATCGTCCACGCGTGGTAATTTCACTAAAACAAGGAACAAAAGTTAGGTATGCGTCAAGTGCTAAAGACCCTAATGTTCTAAACTACAAAATTTCATTTCTTGGTGCTTTCCATTATCAGGCTACATTGAACTGCGTGTTATTTTTCTCGAACTAGCTTTTACCTGTACGTATTAATTTTCTATGACTACAGGTATTAAATACTCACCGGTGTTGAGAAGAATGTGCACAACAGATATGCGCCAGCGAATCTGGCTTGCGTTTTGCCGTACTCTGGAGCAGAATAGTATGCGCCGTTGTAGAATCATTTTCATTAATGCAATTACATCAACATTCCGTGGTTGACTACTTTCAATCCAAGTGACGTAAATATATTAAATTATCACATCTTTTCAGCATACTGATATATCCGAATAATATCGGGCATGTTCATCATTTGTGCAGCCATGGTATCGACAGCTGCTGGGGAAACAGTTTATTAATGTTAGTACGATGCGTGAAACCGCTGAAACGCATTTCTTCGTTACGTCACACGTTTCGGCATGTTCAGTTAAATGGCTGTCAAAGATGAGGGTTTTCTCGTCCGTTTCTTGCTTACAGTAGTGATTTTATATCTGTAGGTACAAGAATTTTCTCATTTTGCACTGACGCTGTAAATCAAAAAGGACAAGAAAATTAGTATGAAAGGTAAATGATGTTAAATGGCGAACAACGAAACACGACTCAGCAAAGGCCGACAATGGAGTCTACTACAAGAGTAGCGGGAGATTGAGGTCTAGCTTTGGACGATGGCTTCGGAGGAAGCAGAGCCTGAGTGCAGCAGCGTAGTATATGGGCGGAAAGTGCGAGGAGCGGCCGGGAAGCTGTGAAGGGAAGTGTCCGGGGCACAGATCACGGCCGGCTTATCTGCGCAGGCTGACCTCCATTGTGGGGGCCGCAACGCCACACCTGCGCCCATCTCAGCGCTCGTTACGCGCAGCCAACTTGTGAGATTATCTCGCTGTGGTCAAGGACCCCAACGCCGCCTACAGCGGCCTACCTTCTTGTTAGTTTCGCGGTGTAAATCATCTCCGACCTTCATTGCTTCTGCAGCCTGTTCATATATAAACATCATCTCGCATTTGAACTTAATATCTACCTTGCGCTCAAACCTACAATGAAACTTAAGTATTCTCCCACTCCGTTGTGGCCTACTTTGTACATCCTTAGAAACAGTTCACCAGCATGGGCGTTAAAAACTAGTCACTAACGCTGCTGCTTTTAATACCTCATACAATAAAGATTAGAAAAGGAGACACTAAATGTAGCTGATGAGTTTTGATATTTGGGCACAACAATAATTGAAGAAGGCCGCAATAGGGAGGATATAAAATGTAGACTGGCAATAGCAAGAAAAGCGTTAATAAAAAAGAGAAACATGTTAACATCGAATATAAATTTATACATTAAGTAGTCTTTTCTGAAGATATGTCTGTAGTGTAGCCTTGCGTGGAAGTGAAAGTGGAGGATAAGTAGCTCAGAAAAAGAGAGGATAGAATCTTTTTTGTTTGTTTATAGACGCAATCACATTCTTAAGACACAGAACCGGTTTCGGCCATACAGTGACCATGGCCGAAACCGGTTATAACCGTGTCATAAGAATGTGATTGCGTCTATAAATAAACAAAAAAAAAAAAAATTACAAAATAATCAATCACTTACTCCATCGAAAAATGTCATTTTTTCCAAAGAGGATCGAAGCTTTGGGAACATGGTGCTACAGAGGAATACTGAAAATTAGATGGGTAGATTTAATAACTAATAAGGAGGAACCTATTGATTCGAATTTGGAAACGAAAAAAATTGTGGTGCAACTAAAATAAGGCCATGGTTGATACGAAACATCCTAAGGCTTCAAGGAATATTCAGTCCGGAGGGATGTGTGTGGGGTAAAAACTGTGGAATGAACCTAGGCATGAATACAGTAAGCAGGTTTGCATGGTTGTAGGATGCAGCAGTTAGAGAGAAACTATCGTGGAGGGCACCACCAAACCAGGAGGCCACAACAACAGCACAGTAAAGATCTTTAGGACGCATGGCATGGCTGTATAGAACGTGCAGGGGCTGAGTCGTTGTGGTTTAAACTCCACAAATTAGTACGAATTATATTAGAATTTAAACTTTTTAATCGATCTTCTTTGTCGTACGTGTTTTCCTCTTCTGTAACACGCGTATCGAGCAAGGAGGGGATTACTTAGAACTGTGGATTTGTTTTGGGAGAATTTTGGTTAAAATTTCCTACTCACTGACCATGCCGATTTTGATTTCCCGAGTTTCTCCTATATCACCTCTAACAAAAGCAGAGTTAATATTCGTAAAATACCAAGGGCGTTTCCGACCCTCGTTCTCAAACTAAGCTAGTCCAGTCTTTAACGAGCTCTACCTCGATATAATATGGAGGGTTTAACCTCCTTTCCTTTCACTCTAGGTCCTGGACGCTACAAACTAGCGCTATTTTTAGTAATTTCACATATTCAGCGTTGTCATATGCTGTGAACGAAAGACAAAGATTTTCTTAACATCTGAGCATTTCTATTTAACGACATTGATCATGTGATGTAAAAGTACGTTGTACAAGAAAATTCATACTGTTTTATTATGGCAGCGCGTTTTACTTTCCTAATACTTCAGAGCGGGGGGAATGGTGTAGCGGAACCGTAACATCGTTAAAGGTGTCCCTTTTCTGTCTATTCATACATACACATAAGTACTGTGATAGAATAGATTACGAAACTTAGCTTGAGTTCTTCACTTCCGTGACAACGTGTAGTTAATGTCAGCTAGTTCTTCGTTAGGCCCCTTTTCCGGTACGGTTTTCGGTGAGGGGACTGGCTACTCTTTGTAATAAAAAAACTAAGTGATTTCTCAGTGATGAAATTTGAAAGATGTCATGCGGCAGTACGAAAAACCATTGGGGAAAAAAACAATAGTACGACAGCAAGACGAAAAAATAAAAATACTGATTAGTCACGTTGTCACACTGGGCGGTGATTATCACTTGGCAGTTTTTGTCCAAGTTAACAAATTAGTCGACCTTCAATCTAAGATGGCAGGCGAGATACATGGATGATGGCTTTCTTTCTGAGAGATACAGTTAAATTATTTACTCACGGTAGCCAGTGAGTGTAACTTTCTGAAGCAGAGCTCGCACTAATGTACTGCTGTCCAAGAAGACTACCTGTACCTTTTAAAACATCGTTGTGAATTCGCCTGAATCATATGAGAATCCTGCAATCGCGAAGACCCTACCACTTCACCTTTCTTTTCACTGCTTTGATTGCTTCTATCCCAGCATGTCACGTCGTGCCTATTCATTCGCATAAAAATGCCGTCCCCGATTTGAGTACTTCTTATTCGCTCAGAACATTAGGTGCACTTGGGTGTGTTTCCTTCTCACTCAAGCCATTTTCAGGAATCAGAAATCTCCAATTCGTTATTAGGCGCCTTTCGGAATTTTCCGGTGTTAGTTGAAAACATTCCTCTGCGCCTCGGCTGAAGATGTAGTGAGCATCAATATTATTGCAATAGCTCATGAGCTAGCGTTTCGAGTGCCATCAGTCCCGTTGTCAGCACGATGGCAGGAATACAATTCTTTACACTCAGTGACAAAATTTTTATTAATCCTAGCTATTAAAGTACACGCGTCAATCTTCTACTTCATAAGGGATCTATAAGTCAGTCGCTGCAGTTTCATACTGACTCCTCCGTTAGCACTGGCCAGAGGATACTCTCACGCAGGTTAGAGCCTTCATTCGTCCTAAAACTCAACACTTTCCTTACAAGTGATTGCTGTGTGAATGTGCCTCATGAAAACAGATGCGCTCCGAACCAATGCCTCTGGAACACAGCAAATTCAAACGGGCAGTGCTGACGATAGAATGAGATTGGGAAAAGAAATTACTCTTAAGATACCGCGTTTGGATGTTTCTGGATGGTCAGATGGTGTGTAACAGACCGTTCCATGAACTTTGCAAGGGTTTCAAAGCATTCTAGTGGCTGCATGTATATCTACTTCATACCGAAATTGAGGGGCGTTTTTCGCTATTGGAGGAGTGGACGAGGGTGCGTTAACCTCCTGAAGGTGATGTTGAAGAAATGTCATATCTCACGATGTTGTTACTAGCTTGGTGGCTATTAATTACGTTTATTTAGTTTTCATTCCACAACGTAATCCATAATTTGCTTTTACGTATAGCTTATATCGGACAGCATAGATTCTTATTTGACACACACACACACACCACGTCACATCACGTCATGCGAAACCAGGTGTACTAAATCTGCATGTTATCTGCACCTGTAAACTAATCGAGAAACCTTGGAAACGGGTGTCTCTAAGCGAGAAGTATACACTGAAGCGCCAAATAAACTGGTATAGGCATGCGTCTTCAAATACAGAGATATGTAAGCAGGCAGAATAAGGCGCTGCGGTCGGCAATGGCTATATAAAGACAGCAAGTGTCTGGTGCAGCTTGTAGATCGGTTGATGCTGCTACAATGGCAACTTATCAAGATTTAAGTGAGTTTGAACGTGTTATTATAGTCCGCTCAAGAGCGATGAGACATAGCGTCTCCGAGGTAGGGATGAAGTGGGGATTTTCTCGTAGGACCAATTCACGAGTATACCGGGAATTTCAGGAATCCGGTAAAACATCATATCTTCGACTTCGCTGCGGCCAGAAAAAGATCCTGCAAGAACGGGAGCAACGACGATTGAAGAGAATCATTCGACGTGACAGAATTGCAACCATTCCGCAAATTGCCACAGATTTCAGTGCTGGGCCATCAGTAAGTGTGAGTGTACCAACCATTCGACGAAACATCACCGATATGGGCTTTCGGAGCCGAAGGCCCACTCGTTTACCCTTGATGACTGCACGTCACAAAGCTTTACGCCTCGGCTAGCCCCGTCAGCACCGCCACTGTACTGTAGATGACTGGAAACATGTTGCCTGGTCGAACGAATCTCGTTTCAAATTGTATCGAGCGGATGGACGGGTATGGAGACAACCTCATGAATCCATGGATCCTGCATGTCAGCATAGCTGGTTGAGGATCTGCAATGGAGTGGGGCTTGTGCAGTTGGAGCTGATACGCGACCCCTCGTACGTCTAGGTACGACTCTGACAGGTGACACGTACGTAAGCATCCTGTCTGATCACATGCATCCATTCATGTCCATTGTGCATTCCGACGGACAATTCCAGCAGGACAATGCGACACCTCACACATCCAGAATTGCTATAGAGTGGCTCCAGTTTAAACACTTCCCAACTCCCCAGACATGGACGTTATTGAGCATATCTGGGATGCCTTGCAACTTGCTGTTCTTAAGAGATCTCCACTCCCTCGTACTCTTAACGGGTTTATAAACAGCACTGCAGGATTCATGGTGTCAACACCCTCCAGCATTGCTTCTGACATTAGTCGAGTCCATGCCACGTCGTTTTGCGGTACTTTGCGTGCTCGCGGGGGCCCTATACAAAACACTGTTTCTCAGAGAGAATTACAACATATAGTCCCTGTACCTAACTACTGACATATTGTTGACAATAAGTTGCTTGCAACTGACCATAAAACATGTTACAACTGCTGCTAAGTGTCGCACATTGTTAACTACCTAAAGGTGAAATAATATTCAGCTGAATTACTGGACTTGTTTTCAACTCTATTGCCGGATACATTGCAAGTCGTTAGTTTCGTACATGTACCGACTGAACATTTTGCGCCTCGTTGTTCAGTCTTCCAGCGTTCAGGTAACTGCCGTGACACCTGTAGTTCTCGTGTACAGAAATGAACACATCAAGAGAGTACTTTTGGCACAATAAGTAAAGAAAAAGTAAATTAATTTAGTAACTTCATGCACGGGGTGTCCCACATAATGTGAACGTCATTAATGTTTCACATGTGGTTCACGACTCTGAAGCAAGGATTTCGGCAAGTGACAGTACGCGTAAGCTTGCGTATTGTCCAGCACAGTAGCATTCATAACTACGACAGCTGGTGAATAGCCAAGTGCGGTAACACAACACATAGGAATGTTCGCAGTGAACCTTTTCAAACAGATGTCCGATAAAAAAAACCGAGCCAGATAGTGCAGTGGTTAGCACACTGGACTCACATTTGGGAGGACGACGATTCAAACCCGCGTCCGACCATCCAAGACTCAACTTTTTCCGTAATTCCCCCAAAACTCTCCAGGCAAATGCCGGGATGATTCTTTGAAAGGGCACAGCCGATTTTCTTTCCCATACTTGATCAATCTGAGCTTGTCCTCTGTCTTTAATAACCTCGATATCGTTGGGATGTAAAAGTCTAATCTTCCTTCTTTCTTTTCCTGAAAGATGTTCTGGATGCGAAGCCCAAGTGCTGCGAAGAACGCACTTTGACTTCTACTGCAATCTCATTCCTGCGAAAAACGGCGAGTCAGAAAGTGTACGCGCATAATTTATAAGACACATTAGATATTTCAAAGTATTTTCTTTTAATAGAGAAACTCGCAATTGGGTATACACGATATTTTGTTTTTAAATAAAGGTTTCTAAGTTGCTAAGATAAACTAGAACAAATGATACGCCGGCTAGTTCGCCGCCTTCGAATATCGACGCATTGTCCAGGACGGAGCATCAGCATAGGAAATCGGCCTGCTTGTTGTTGTTCTCTCCTCTCACGCACACTGGGGGGTCTCTGAATTTCCGAGTTTGAGGAGACAATTCTTCATAGAATTTGCTGACAGACAGCGATGGGCATCGACGACGATTTCTCGTCTCTTGGCCTTCGGCTTTTGATGGTGCAGTCACTAGAAAATACGAAATGAACTTCTGTCGTGAGTCAATTGTTAGCACGTCTCAGGTATCTAACAGAGGAAGCCTACCTTCAACAGATTTTGCTCATCTTTAGCGCAACTGAAGTTCAGACGTAAATATAACAGATGATGCTCTAGTAAGTTGTGCTTGTCAAGCTTTTGTGAGAAACCTATATTCAGAGTTTTGGGAGCATGCTGAATACTGTACCACAGCTCCAGTCGTCAAGCAACGGTGATGGCGCAACTGGTCAAAAATTTCCAACAACGATTCCAGAATGATTCTACATTACCGCAGGGCAAGAGGGAAATGCCTTCGCTTAAAGACTGCATTACTATTAACTCCCTGATACTGTATCATTTGAAAGATCCGCCCCTGTGTTAAAATACGCATGGTTTACGTAAAATAATATTTCTGAGCTGCCATTCTTCATGACGGTTAACGAGGTGAATTGCCAGTCAACTTACGAAAATTCAATTGTATGAGTCAAAAAGTGGGGTGTATAAGATGTGCTTGGTATAATCCACGCTGTTTCTCATACCCTGATGATGAAAACCACTCCAAATGCTTTCAGCCTACCAACGACAACGAATAGTTGAGGCGCTAAGAACCACTAGGGCCTCAACCGCAGCGTCAAGAATCTTAAGACTGCAGCATGTATGCGTGTTCCTGGCATGTAATGATCTTCTAGTGAACCAACTTTATATCTATAGGCCCACAGTGTGTATATAAACATTCACGAAAAGCTTGATCACAGATTTCTTGGACGTTCATTTACATTTGGGCCCAAAGCACAAAACGTAGTTATGTTGCTCCATGCTGTTCAGTTGTTACCTAGCATTGCCAACATAATGTAGTGTCTATATCACGTACGTAGTTGGTTGGTTTGGGGAAGGAGACCAGACAGCGAGGTTATCGGTCTCATCGGATTAGGGAAGGAAGTCGGCCGTGCCCTTTGAAAGGAACCATCCCGGTATTTGCCTGGAGCGACGTACGTAGTAATAGTACTTCGTAATCGTAGGTGTATCGGTAGTTTTATCTGAACATCCAACCACAGAACGTCATTAATGAAAATGATGACGAGGACGAGGAATGTTGGAATATGTCGTAACTGTGCATATGATGGTTAAAAATTGCTCAAATGGCTCTAAGCACTATGGAACTTAACATCTGAGGTCAACAGTTTATCTTTGTGCGGGGTACAGACATGTACAATTCTAATGGAAGTCAGTATAATCTGTCTGTTCCACCTATGCAGTAACTTGTAGGTCATGGCTAAAACCTTCTTCCGTCACGAAATGAAGTTATTCATTTGATCTCTGTTCATAAAGACCACTCTTCCGACTTCACGGTGATGTGTTCAAATGGTTCAAATGGCTCTGAGCACTATGGCATTTAACTTCGGAGGTCATCAGTCCCCTAGAACTTAGAACTACTTAAACCTAACTAACCTAAGGACATCACACACATCCATGGCCGTGGCAGGATTTGAACCTGCGACAGTAGCAGCCGCGTGGTTCCGGACTGAAGCGCCTAGAACCGCTCGGCCACAGCGGCCGGCGCATATGATGCATTTAGTATCTGTTCTTTATGTTCTGATTCTAATTTCACATTAATTACAAATTTTACAACTGTCAAAGGGCTCCATGGTCGCTAGCTTACAGATGCAAATTAAGTGACTTAGCCTTAATAATAAATAGAATCGTAAGCTATTTCATAATATAAAGTCGTACATTACTTTTTGATAGGAACTGTGGGAAGGTGAGACTTGATTAAAAACCAGTTCAGACCTGTAACACTGGTGTTTTATCTACAAATCTAACAGACACCTATTTTTCCGAAAACATTTCGCCCTTGCGGCTCTCAGTGCACAATTATAAGTGTAATGACGTCATTGCGGATAACTCTTTAATGTGCGCTTGAATCTATCCGTATTAAAGTTCCTTGTAAACGTCTTCTGTCTTATCTCAGGAACTACTGATACAGTGTTAGTGTGTATAATTCATAAATATTTCGTGCAAATTGGATAACCTGTGATGATGTTTGTCGATTAAGTCGTGTTGAGAACTTATCTGGCGTGCACTGCTTAAATCGTTTCATTTATACTAGAGTTTGGAATTAATATTCACTTGCCTAACATTGTTCTCGAAGTAGAGAGGATATAAAATGTAGATTCGCAATGACAAGGAAAGCGTTTCTGAAGGAGAAAAAATTGTTAACATCGAGTATTGATTTAAGTGTCAGGAAGTCGTTTCTGGAAGTATTTGTATGGAGTGTTGCCATGTATGGAAGTGAAACGTGGACGATTAATAGTTTGGACAAGAAGAGAATAAAAGCTTTCGAAGTGTGGTGCTACAGAAGAATGCTGAAGATTAGATGGGTAGATCACATAACTAAAGAGGAGGTATTGAATAGAATTAGGGAGAAGAGAAATTTGTAGCACACCTTGACTAGAAGAAGGAATCGGTTGGTAGGACAAGTTCTGAGGCATCAATGGATCACCAATTTAGTTCTGGAGGGCAGCGTGGAGGGTAAACATCGTAGAGGGAGACCAAGAGATGATTACACTAAGCAGATTCAGAAGAATGTAGGTTGCAGTAAGTACTGGGAGGTGAAGAGGCTTGCACAGGATAGAGTGGCATGGAGAGCTGTATCAAACCAGTCTCTGGACTGAAGACCACAACAACAACAAAAACATTGTTCTCTGAATTTTAATCATAACGCTACAGCAGACAATCAACCATCCGGCCTAGGTAGCACTACATTTGCGAAACCTGGGGTTGAGGTCACGGTAGGGAGGGTGGAGTTAATTTCATCACGATTCCTTATTATACCTAGTCATGAATGTGCCATCATGAATATCATTGTTATTACTGTTTCTTTCCGAAGGCGAGTGATTTGTTGTACTGATACTAGTGCCTGGTGTAAGATTAGAAATGAAAAAGAAACACAATACGGGCAGACTTCCAGTTTGCCTCCTTAGCCGAATACACTAACGCAGCTGCACGATGGCTAGCAACCTCGTACAACTGTCAACAGGCTCACCACGTTTTGAACCTTGATTTATCCACAACGCTTGAGTAGCACTTCGTATCGAGCTGCATTTCTTACGTCTAAGCAAATACTACAACCGTGCAGAAACGGGGCAAAGGCAGTAACCATCTGGCTTCCCTCGTAGGATCAGAATGAAAGTACTACTAACTGTGCCATATAACTTGGCACTCTGTACGGTGGTTGCTGCGAGCTGTTCCTCCTTTTTTAGCATGCCTCACGCCGTGTCAAGTTAAATTACAGGTTTAATTCTACCTTTCGTAGTCAAACGCTGTGATGGTCTATAGTATTCGTATTCGTTTCACTTTTCTCCAAGTGTACTTAATCCTTGTAAATCTCGAGGATCTTTAATGTATGTGATGCAAGTTGTGTACGGCGTAAAAAGTGTAGTTCGCTGATTTTCACGAATAACTCTTGATGTCAAAGAAAAGGATGCCCTGACTACACACATTTCAAAGTTTGCTACCTAACATGGTGTTAAGTTGATTCTCATTTACTGTATTTGTTACCGGCCAAACCCCATTTTAGGATGAACTAGTTTCGTCTAAAATCGGGTATGGTCGGTAACATATTCATTTCTTATTTCATTCAGTGGCCTACTTTCAGCTACTTAGAGGTGTGACTTGATTGTCATCTTCATTGAGTTTCTTAATGCTGTAACATTTTTTCCTCAATGTCTTCTCCTTGTCTCCCACCCCGCCTTTCATCTCGCATGTTGCATTTTATCCTAATGGAAAGAAAGAAAGAAAGTAACCACCATACGCTCCGTACGATATCACTATTCACTACGAAGATGTATTAAAAAATTTTACAGAAGGATGCATTTATAACGAGTGATAACGTACAGTAACTTACGCCGCATGTGCTCTGCTTATGATCTGTTGCAAGCATCGGAAGTGATGCCATTATACACGCTCGAACACAATATACGCAAGCGTCTAGGAAAAGCTGTAGGAATTTAATAAAACTGTTGATAAAACTTCATTTACTTAGTCACCCATTGCCTCCATAACACAAAAAAAGTTTTTTTGTTCCGTAGAGGTGAGTAAAATCACAACTCTCGTGCAATACAGACGAGCAAATCACTCTGTTTAATGAAATCCCGTTTTGAAATAACATTACGATCATTGTCGATTAATAGAATTACAGAATCAATCGAAATGTGCATTAGAAAAGATTTAAATATGCATTGCGTGGCATTGCTCTCACATGAATTGGCAATGTAGCGGCGTTAATAGGAACATTGGGAACGACGCCAGTGATACGATAGGGATAAAATTACACTGGACAACTCCCTCATAAACAATCTAGAATCAATCGTAACGAATTTAACTCAGCGAATTAAAAATCTATTTCAGTTCCAAATCGAATTTTGAAATCGGTGGCCAATTCCACGAAAGAACAAAAAAAGAAATTATTTACGTGTTTCTTGTTTTGCTTTCCGCTACACACTCGTAACTGTAAAATGCGTCACTTTGGTGATAAGTACAAATTATTCACAAGCAAATAAATTTTTTCCTTCATTACTTTCAGTAATCATCATATCAGTTAACAAGAAACACTAATAGTGGATTGCGTATCTCTGTACACTTAGTTACGTTTTGATCTTTCGCTTTGATGTTGTTCCTGTATATTACGATGGCGTTCGTTTATATCCTCATACTGTTAAGCATAAAGAAGACACATAGTTTTAGAACGTGATAGTAAATACAAAATTATCTATTAAAAAACAGAATTTAAAAAAATTTTACTACTTTTTGTTCTAATAGCGAGAATAGTTTGATAAGACTGGGGAAAGAGCAAGACAACCATTTTCTTAAAAAGACACTTCATTTCTACTTCCATAACTGTAAAGGGGATCCACTTTATCCGTTACCTCAGATAACACGTTCTGTCATACTCCGTAAAATATCGTCATGTTATATGATTCGGTCGTTCCTTGGTTGATTCTGTATTCTTAGAGCTGTGGTACGAATGTTAAATACTTAAATGTATACAAGTGATCATTTCCTCATTGGATCAAAATTTCTTTCACCATTGTTTTCGAGTTGGGGAATAATAGAACTCGCATAGAGGTATCTCAGAGATATAAGGTGAACGAAGAACCAATTCAAATCTCAACAAAAGCACTTGGCAGACAATGGTTGCCGCTCTATGAACAATGCGATGTCAGGCGAAAGAGCATTTTTTTATTAGCCGTTCTTTGTCGTTTCTCAGCGAGTACTTCATCAGGAGTTCTAACAAAGAATCTTAAACCAGTCCAATTACTGTTCTTCCTTTTTTTTTAAGTAATCTGCCAAGATTTGACTGCGAAAAAAATTAAACAAAAACACGTTAAAGAACATTAGCCATCACCAACGAGAAAATTATTTTCACTTTCTTCGATAACATTGTTCAGTACCTTTGTTTTCATTGTTTGGACTTAAGTGTCAACATGATTCAAATTTCATCTATAGGTCTTCATGCTTGATGTGGCGTATACGTTCATTTGAGCCGTTGAGGACGGATATCTTACTTTTGCGATTGTGTTTAAAAAAAAAAATGTTCAAATGTGTGTGAGTTCCTAAGGGATGAAACTGCTAAGTTCATCGGTCCCTAGACTTACACATTACTTAAACTAATTTATTCTAAGAACAACGAGCGCGCACACACACACACGCACACACACACACACACACACACACACACACACGCCCGAGGGACTCGAACCTCCGACGGGAGGGGCCGCGCAAGATCGTGTTTTAAACTAACTAATAAAGAAAGCTATAAATGAGAATACGGAATCCACTGTAATAAAAAAACTATAAATGGAAATACGGAATCCATTGAACTTCATCTTCCGCTTCGATTTAGATCTGCACTCTTGCGCTTTCCTGCAAAACACAATTTCATGAAGAGACTGATTTTCGCCACACGAACCACTTCAGGTGGGTGCCAAAAAAGCTTGCGCCGCATCCACTCACCGCTCTCCGTAGAAATATTGCCACAGCTATTGCTTACCAACAAGGTGCGGTTTAATGAAGATGACCATTCTTCCATAGAAATTTGCATGACTTACAGTTACTTAGATAACAACGGTACAACTAAATGAACTTTTAGCTAAACCATCGAGCAGAGCGCAGCAATTTGATTCGATTCATTATAAATGGTTTGTGAAAGACTGCGACTGTGAAAGCAATGGATTTGTTTGTAAATAACTTTTGTACTACGAGTCACGATTTTATTTTATTTATATCTTACATGACACGTTTCGGGAAATGATTCCCATTTTCAAATGCGTTTTTGTCTGTTTACTATGCTATTTTTACGAAATGTTTTTGTTGTGCAATGTTCTGCTTTGGTCTATTGACTAATTTATATAAAAATTCGATATTTTTAGTTCGTTATCGATCTTTATATACAGTTAGTGGCGAAATTTGGAAGGACTCGTACTTACAGTTTTCTTGTAGCCCATTTGTGCAGTTTCAACCATCCTAAACATCACACATAGTTTTTCGTGCACAATATACGTAGAGAGTAGCTTACATAAACAGTTACAAAGATGTTTTTAGATGTACTTGACAAAGATAATGTATTAGGTCTTCTACAGAGTATGATATGCTTTTATTTGGAGGATATTTATCTTAAAAGTGTTTATAATGATTTTTATATTTTTAATATTAAACGAAAACTTGAAAATAAACCAGTGATTTTTTCAAATGTTTCGACAGTATACTTAAATAAAATAGTAGCGCATAGAAACAAGCACCATTGGAAAATATATAGAAGCAAGTTAGAACAAAAATACAATGCACGCTACAGATAGCTGTAGTACCCATTGACGATAAATACTTTCCGTAAAAAAGCATATCATCTGTGGAAGACCTTTAGCATTATCTCTGTCGATTACATCCAAAAAACCTCTTTGTTGGAGTTTGAGTACGAAAGTTACTCTCGATGTAAGCCGTGCACGAAAGTTGCCTTGACCTGTGTTCGGGTGGAGGTCGTTTAAAATACACGTCTGATCATCCAGACTTAGTTTCACTGATTTCCCTAAACTGCGTAAGTAACTGGTGACTTTGAAAGGCAAGGATGATTTTCTTCCCCAGTGTTAGCTTCTACCCCGTCTCTAATGACCACGGAACATTAGCTAAGCCCCAGTTTACAAACCTCATTCGAATATTTAGTTGTGTTATAAAGAGAGCGTGATTTCAAGTCGACATAAGTGATGCTAAATACAAGATACATGGTGTCAATAGCAAACTTGTTTGCAATTAAACTCTTATCGTACGAATCCACTTGAGTACCGTCAACACTGTGAAAACATAAACTTCCGCCTAATTTGTTATATTGCACTCCCTCGGAGGTTACAATGTCCCCTACAGTTTCTTGTGTAAGTGTCTAAAAGCAGGAACTTCTCTACTAACTTAACAAGCTGATTTTTAATATTATCACCCAAAGCGTAATTTCTGATAAATTTGTAACAGTATCTTCCGTAAATTAGTTCAGAAGAATGCCGGTATGGGCCCTTCAGCACCACAACCGATTTTATCTCGCGTAGTTAGCTACCAGCTAACGCTTCAGCCCTGATGACGCTGACATGGACGAGACGTCACACTCTGACTTATCTTTTACCGTAACTCCTGCTTATTTTTCCACTTGCGGAGGACACACTGGCGAATCATTTTGTCACCTGTGTTTTCATGCAGTGCTTGTCCTGGCGCAGTAAGTAGAATTGTGTATTATAATAGAATTGTATGACTGTGTCCTTTCTTCCGTTTAGAATAAATAAATGTTCTTGTTGTCGTGCCTTCTTGTTGACAGTTATTGTCCTCCACAGCCTAAATTGCTAAAACTGACATCCTTCTCAATGTCACACCCGCAAAAACAAAACGAGCTACCACTGAATAGCCTAATGCAATGCGATGCATGCAGCGGGTAGTGTAGCTGTCTGTAGCGCACGTTGTATTGTTTGCTCTACAGTAGTTGGAAGGGAGTTGTTTGTCATAGCTTCATATACATCAGAACAATGACAGTAGTGCAGCTTCTTCTACTATTCCTAATACAACAGATACTACATGGAACAGGATCAAGCGTCAGGACATCTTTTGCCATCAAAGCATCCATTATGGCAGTGGCACGAACAATTACCACTAATCATGCAGTATCCATAACAGATCAGTTTCACAGCGGTCTCCACCAAAGCCTGACAGTGATGGTGGCATGTACAAATAATTCAGTCATATCGTGTTAGATGTTTCTCGAGTTGGCTCGCGGACAAGCCGGCCGCTGTGGCCGAGCGGTTCTAGGCGCTTCAGTCCGTAACCACGCAGCTGCTACGGTCGCAGGTTCGAATCCTGCCTCGGGCGTGGATGTGTGTGATGTCCTTAGGTTAGTTAGGTTTCCATAGTTCTAAGTCTAGGGGACTGATGATCTCACATATTAAGTCCCAAAGTGCTTAGAGGCATTTGAACCATTTTGAATTTGAGCTCGCGGACAAGCTGTGCAGCAGGGCACCAGCCGTTTAGCGCGACCTCCAATATCCTTGAAGGCGAAGCAGCCAGCGCGTGATAATTGAATGGGTGGACCTGACCGTCAGAGCAATGATAAACGATTGGCGAGTTCTGCATACATAGCCACCATTGCGGCAGAAATTTTATCCAGGTACGTCTCCCTGATTCTGTGGTACGTTCATCCCCAACGTTAATTTTTGCGTACCAGATTGTGAACATAGCTGTCACATTCGCTAGTGAAACTTCAAACGATAGTAGCACGGAGGAATGTAAAATTGAATATACAGGGAAACACAATTTATACTGCCGCTTCCACGGGATACTGTCGCATTAATGACACTTTTGTAGAATTTTGACGTTGTGGACTGAGTAAATTTCAAAAGCTCGTTTTAGCGCCGGCTTCAGAGAAACGCTTTCTCTCTTCAGAAGAGGGTCAGAATCCGTAAAATCTGTACTCTTTTGACGAGATATCTTAAGAATGTGCAGTAGTCTCGTTGTAAAACTTGTGTAATTTTTGTATCATTGTTAGCGCCATGTGGAATTTTAGTTCAGGTGGAATTTTAGTTCATAACGCAGGGATAGAATTTCATTTCTCTTAAAAGCATTTAGTACATTTTTCATTCTTTTCATTTAGGAACATTAGAGCTATGTTCAAAAAATAGGACTATAAGGAATTTTGTAATTTCGCGGCTTGAATTAGTCCGATTCACGCGATTTCTCGTTATGCTAGGAAATGATATTGAAACCTGGTAGCATATTAATGTTCCGTCTGTCGTCAGTTGTCAAGAAGGCTACATGTAGGCTACACGTATTTATGCTTATGATTGGTGCTTATTGATTCGTTTTAAAAATTGGCCAGAGAATTTGCGTTAAGTTCAATAAAATGCAACAAAGTTTTAGAAATTTTGAATATTGCTTTTGGTGAGTCCGCTATGAGTAAAACAAGGGTTTATGATTGGTGTAAGAAGTTGAAGATGACGAACTATCTGGACACCCCAGCACATCAACAATCAATGAAAAATGTGGGAAAAAAAAGATTATGAACGATCGCCGAATCACAATCAGATAAGTTGCTGATGATGTTGGCAAATCAGCTGGCTCGTTCCATGAAATCTTTTCGTGCGTTTTGGATAAGAAACGAGTGATAGAAAAATTTGTGCCAAAGGTATTGAGCCGGCCGGAGTGGCCTTGTGGTTCTAGGCGCTACAGCCTGGCTCCGCGTGACCGCTACGGTCTCAGGTTGGAATCCTGTCTCGGGCATGGATGTGTGTGATGTCCTTAGGTTAGTTAGGTTTAAGTGTTTCTAAGTTCTAGGGGACTGATGACCACAGCAGTTAAGTCCCATAGTGCTCAGAACCATTTGAACCATTTGAACCAAAGGTATTGAATTTCGAGCTAAAACACCGGTGAATGGAAATTGGTCAGGGGTCGCTAAATGGAGTCAACAAAGATGCAGAACTTCTGAAACGTGTCATAACAAGTGGCGAAAAATGACCGTACGGGTATGATGTCAAAACTAAGGCTCTATCGTTCAGTGACGACGTTCTGGATCGCAAAGACCGAAAAAATGTCGTAAATGTGGTCGAATGCCAAGGCTCTACTCACTGTTTTCGTAGATTTTAACGAAATAGTGCATCATGATTTCTTGCCAAAAGGTCAGACGATCGGTAAGGAGCAATATGAAAAAACGTCGGGATTTATAGCGGAACAATTCATAGCTTTTACGCCACAATAATGTATCTGCTGACACTTCTTTGCTTATTCGTGAATTTTTGGAGAAAAACAACACTGTAATGATGTTAATGTCTCCATGTGCGTCAGGTATAGACCCTTGTGACTTTTTTCTGTTTACAAAAATACCCTTGTGACTTTTTTCTGTTTACAAAAATGAAGAGAATCGGGACGTCGTGTGACACGTTCAGATGCGAATTAAATCGCATCGCTGAAAGAGGAAAGCTCTATCTCTAAGACAGAGTTCCAGAATCGTTTCAGGGATTGAAAAACGCCTTTGCATAAGTGTATAATCTTTAACGGGGACTAATTTCAAAGAGATAACATTACTGTAGGCGAATAAATTAAATTATTTAAAAAATGGAAAATTTCCGGTACTTTCTGAACACACCTCGTACAGTACATCTCAGAATATATTATTTCAGTAGTTTTCAAGAAAGAGTTGTGGTGAAACCAGCAGGACATATCTAATAATGTCAGCAACTTTTTGCTTGAATTCTCTTCGGGAGCTTGTTTTCTACTCCAAAATAGTCTTGTCTAATGTGTTAATGCACTGTCCAAAGAGTACCACTCCTGTTCTAACATCGCGGAATACCATAAGCTTCCAGGAGACAGGCCATGTGGCTTGCTGGTGTATCAAAGTGGCTAAAATGGTTCAAATGGCTCTGAGCACTATGGGACTTAACATCTATGGTCATCAGTCCCCTAGAACTTAGAACTACTTAAACCTAACTAACCTAAGGACATCACACAACACCCAGTCATCACGAGGCAGAGAAAATCCCTGACCCCGCCGAGAATCGAACCCGGGAACCCGGGCGTGGGAAGCGAGAACACTACCGCACGAGCACGAGCTGCGGACTGTATGTAAGTATTTGCGATTGTGCAGAAATGTACGCTAGATGCGTGCTGGGCACTACCTAGCGATGCTGTTTTGACAATAAAATAGGCATTTGTGACCATGGTGTTAAGTCACATGTATCGGATGTTATCGCCAAAACTTCCCAATATTCCGATAGAGCCCTTGCTCGTTTGTTTTAGGCAGCCCTGTTGACTGTTGCTGACAAACCCCAGTAATGTGGTAATTGCCGTGGTGAAATTAACTGCACAAGCACTTAGGAGTCATCTTTTCTCCGGAACCATGATAACTGCATACTCTACTGAGAGACAGTGAAAATACCCCGTCACCTGGTTAACCGAAGAATCTTAGCGGTGGATTTTAATTTCTCAAGCCGTACTTAAATCTGTCGTACTTAGTTTGACATGATAAACAAGGGACCCCGAGAATTTTGAAGTTGTAATCTGCGTCTCTATTAAAGTATCACTCGTGTGGGCGTTGTCAGTCTCATCGATGAGGCGGTAACAGAAACTGGAGACAGCAGAGAGGACTTAACAGGGAGAAGTGCCCAGCGTCGGGATCGACATTTTTGAAACCATCTACACAGTGATGTAGGTTACGATTCCAGGTATCACACCGTGCAGCTATTCGCTCTGTTGTGCCCTCTTTTGCGAGTAATCGACGAAAACAGTTTCAGAGTGTTTGATAAAGCTTAATAACGTTAAAAAGTAGCATCGTAACTACTGGTTTTGTGTGGTAATGGATAGAATAAAATCTTTACTTCCAAAAGGTTGCAGGGTCAATTGTAATCAGGTATTTTAATTTTTTTTAATTTTTATCGAAATGAGTTTGATCATCATTTTTATCCAATAAATTTGTTTAAAAGTAATTTTTTATTCTATTTCCGCTCATCAATTAATTGAATAAAGATACTTATAAAGATTTAAAAATAAAAATGTTGAAAGCACCCAGCGAGATTCGAACCCACACGTTTCCGCAGGTGAAGGCTTTACACTGCCCATTACAACAAGCAGCCATTCTATAAACCCATACCTTTTAAACGTTCTTGAGAGTCACGTGAAATTCCGATTTTTTTCGTTGATTACTCGCAAACGAGGGCCCACTAGGGTAAATGGCTGCAAGATGTGATACCTGGGATCTCAACGTATAGATGGTTTCAAAAAGTCGATCCCACCGATGGAGTCTCTCTTTGTTAGATATATTTGCTGTCCATCCGGCGTTCTATACTCAGAGAGTGTTCGGTAAACGTTGGTTTTCTTTGCCGATAAGTTGTTGCTGGCTTGAACTTAGTCCGGAAACGGTTTTATATCACTCTCCACTCTGGTGTATCCTGTGTAAGCTTCCCCATGCCAATATAACTACTGCAATCTATATGCATCTGAACGTTGTTAGCGTATTCCAGCCTTCGACTTATACAGTTTTTGGCCATACACTTCCTTCCATTATCAAATTACTTGAAATGTCCTGTCGAGCAAATCATTGTTTTGACATGTTGTATCATAAATTACCTCCTCAACACTTATATCATCAACCCATCTAATGTTCAATATTCTTCTCTAGCACCACATATTAAAAACTTCTATTCCATTCTCGTCTGAACTGTTCTCGGCCACATTTCTCTTCCGCGCAAGGCTACACTACAAAAGAATATCTCCAGAAAACACTTTTTGGCACTTAAGTTTACTTTCAGTTTTAACAAATATATCGTTTTACAGACATGCTTTCCTTGCTATTTCCATCTGCATTTAATATACTCTCTCCTTCAAGCATTATCAGATATTTTGCTGCCCAAATGGCTAAACGTATCTACTCCTTTTAGCATCTCATTTGCTAGGCTAATTTCCTCAGCATGTCCTGATGTAATTCGACTACATTCCATTACCCTTGTTTTACTTCTGTTGATGTTCATCTTATAGCTTCGTCTCAAGGCACTATACATTCCGTTCAGCTGCTCTTTTAAGTCATTTGTTTCTCTGATAGAGTTTCTAACAACCCTACCACAACAGAGGTCAAAATTTAATAGTGATTGTGGTGTTGCTCACGCTGCTAAATGCTGCATTTTCGGGCAACAACAAAGTTATTATGTGGCAGGTGTCATTAGAGTACAGTTAATAAAGTCATTTCATGTAATAATGAATAAACTAGGCACTCATGTTTTCATCTTTCCCACGCTGGTCTCGTTGTAAAATCATGTCTCAATCGTCGAAAATCTAGGTGGTGATGATTCCAAGCCCGGATGCAAAGAGGCCTAGGTTTTATTCTGCTATATTCATAAGTTTTATAGATGTGCTTCACAAACCATTCTTGAAGATTAAACCTTTGAAAGTTAGCACAATGGTGATGTAAAAAAATAATCAGCACTCCGAATTTAAGTTACACTTCCTTTTTATTGATCTTGTTGCAATATCACGTAACACACAAAACATCACTTCACAATACATAACATACTTGAAAACATCTTCCTCACTGTTAAAATTCACATTTTATAAGCTGACTACAAAATGCGTCTTTCCACCATGATGCCCAAGACTTGACTTTCTCAAGGTCCGACTCTCTAACTAATAATCGCTTACGCGCCCAAAAATCAGAGTTACAAGTACGTCAAAGAACATAGTGACAAAAGAAAGAATACACATAAGAAAAATATCATTGCAACATAAACATATCGATGCATCAAAGTACCTCTACATTAATGAAATCAAATCTGAATGTTGTCTCAGAAGCATGTTAACTACTTTACAGAAACACAGTAGAATATTGCTGGTATCGAGAGGTTCAGGTGAGCTGCCGTAATGGTTACGTAATTCAAGTAGCGTTACAAGTTGCAATGTCATATGCAAATGGCTAATGTTGCATTTCTTCTCCCTGAACTGCAATTCTTTTTCCAAATTTCTCCTTGTTGTCGTTAACTGCTTGCCCTTTGTATATACTGAATAACATGGTGGGTAGCTTCCCAACTTTGTTTCACACAGTCTCAATTACTACTTCCCTTTCATGTTCTTCGACTCGTATAAGTGCAGCCTGGTTTCTCTATGTGTTGCAAATAACCTTTCGCTCCCTGTATTTTATGAATGCTGAGATTTTGCAAAATTTATCTTCAGAGTACCCAAAGTGCTTCCCTGCTGAATGAGGACATTGTGTCTGCCGTAGGACTCCTGACCTGACGCGACGATGAAGACGCAGAGCGGAAGTTCGCGGTCACTGGCTGCCGTGTTGGTGGCGCTGCTGGCGGTGTTAGCGGTCCCTTGCCACTGCGAGCTGCCAGAGCTAGAGTGCCCCGAGGAGTGCGACTGCCACTACTTCCGCATCAACTGGGTCACCGACTGCTCCGGCTCCAACCTCACCGCCGTGCCCACGCTCGAAGAGGGCCTCAGCATCAATGTCTACATCCTCAACATGAACGACAACGACTTATCCGAAGTCCAGACTTTCCCTCCCGGCATCAAGCTACGCACTCTCGAGATGGCTGGCAACAACCTCACTGAGCTCAAGAGAGAATACGTCCAGGGGCTTGGCTACCTGCTGGATGCAGACTTTTCGAGCAACAAGATCGCCAGAGTCGATCCCGATGCTTTCCGGTACGTAAATTGTTATTCATCCTCAATACTCCAAGGTTTCTGTTGTGGATAATTTCTCCATACTCTATCCCAGACAGTAAATACGAGGGGTGTCCAGAAAGTAAGTTCGTATCGGTCGCGAAATGGAAACGACTATAAAAATCCGATAAATCTTTGCACAGAGGTATTGGGCAGTGTCTCTAATATGACCCCAGATAGCATCACGTCGCTCTTCTCATTTCTGAGCTCACAGTGAGATGTCTAGAAAGTAGTGACTTCCGCCAAGTACGAGGGCCTGCTGAGGAATTTCGCCTGAAGCTATGCAGCCAACATTACATAACTGTCGTGCTGTTTCTTCTTCAAGACAATTCTCAGGTGCATTCTGCAGGGGCACTGAAGATGCTCCTGCATCGTTTTCAATTGGAAATTTTTGATTACCCACAATACAGCCCGTAGTTGTCTCCCTCTGAGTTTCATCTCTGGTCACATGAACGACTGTCTATGAACACAACATTTTGGCACAGACAACGAGCTGTAGGCCAGCGTGGAGAATCGGCGGAAAGCACTGGCGGCTGCCTTCTATGACGAGGGTATTGAAAAGTTGGTACAACGCTACGATAGATGTCTAAGTCAGAACGGCGACTACGTAGAGAAGTAGCTGGAAGTTGTAGCTAACTGTCACAAATAAAACATTTCTGATATTCACTGTGGCTTCCATTTTGCGATCAATAAGAACTTACTTTCTGGACAGACCTCGTATGTGTTACGTTCATAACGATTTCTGCAAAAAGGGGACCTCGATAGTTAACAGAAACAAATGGACTTTTAGTTATACATAGTCCAGTCATAGTAATGTGACCATCTGCCAAAAGCCTGAATAACCACCTTTTGCATCGCGGACGTGCTGGAAGAGAGTTAGTGAGGTTCTGGAAGGTACCGAGAAGGATGTGGATCCATGCCGATTCCAGTACCGTAGTCAGCTGCGGAGTCTGATGCTCCTCGAATCACTCACGTACACTGCAAGCGGTGTCGCACGTTACATTGTCGTGCTAGTTGATTCCACCGTGCGGAGGAAAAACATATTGCGTATAGAAGTGGATATGATACCGAAGGATAGATGCACACTTGTGTTGATCCATTGCGGCCTCCGATGTGACGAGATCGCCGATCCTTTATTGTATGATTATATGATAGCGGAGCAAACACTGGTAGTAGTTACTTCTGTAAAATATCTGGGAGTATGTGTATGGAACGATTTGTAGTGGAATGATCATATAAAATTAACTGTTGGTAAGGCGGGTGCCAGGTTGAGATTCATTGGGAGAGTCCTTAGAAAATGCAGTCCATCAACAAAGGAGGTGGCTTACAAAACACTCGTTCGACCTATACTCGAGTATTGCTCATCAGTGTGGGATCCGTACCAGGTCGGGTTGACGGAGGAGATAGAGAAGATCCAAAGAAGAGCGGCGCGTTTCGTCACAGGTTTATTTGGTAAGCGTGATAGCGTTACGGAGATGTTTAGCAAACTCAAGTGGCAGACTTTGCAAGAGAGGCGCTCTGCATCGCGGTGTAGCTTGCTGTCCAGGTGTCGAGAGGGTGCTTTTCTGGATGAGGTATCGAATATATTGCTTCCCTCTACTTATACCTCCAGAGGAGATCACGAATGTAAAATTAGAGAGATTCGAGCGCGCACGGAGGCTTTCCGGCAGTCGTTCTTCCCGCGAACCATACGCGACTGGAATAGGAAAGGGAGGTAATGACAGTGGCACGTAAAGTGCCCTCCGCCACACACCGTTGGGTGGCTTGCGGAGTATAAATGTAGATGTAGATGTAGATGCAATGTCACAATAAAATTCCTCAGACCATAACGCTCCCTCCTCTGTGTTCGACCATTCCGACTATTGTTACAGGGTATTGCTTTCAGACATTCACACCGTTAGAGCATAAAACGCCATTCATCTGAAAAGGCCACCTGTCGCCACTATTGGACGTCCAGTTGTGGTATTGGCGCGCAAATTCCAGCCTTTATCGCCGATGAACTGGAGGCAGGCGCTTGCTGCGGAGGCCCGTACGTTGCAGCGATCACTGAACGATCGTTGAGGAGACGCTTTTGGTAGCCCCTTAGTTCAACTGGGCTGTCAGTTGCCCTACAGCTGCATTTCTGTTCTCCCGTGCACATCTCCGCAGCTGTCTTCCACCCCACAGCGCAGTTGTCTCGGTACTGGTTGTGGATAGCGCCATTTCGCCATGCACAGCATACTTGAACCATGCTACACGCGAACGGTTTACAAACTTCGTAAATGCTTCGACCTTTGAGCCGAAAGCCAATTATCATGCCCTTTTGGGACGTCAGATAAATCTCTCCGTTTCTGCATTGCGACGACTGCTCTGTTGACCGCTTCACCCTTACACTTTTTATATACCCTCCACTGTTAGTGCTGCCACCTGCCGTCTGTGAGTTGTTCATGCACGTTGTCGAACATAGGCGGTGGTCGCTTTAATGTAATTGAAACGTATAGGTTTCCTATCTGTCGCTTTCCAGCATGAGTGAGTAGTACACATCCCGTCGAATGGTTTTCTAGTGATTTTTGTTGGAGGCGATTACCAGTTCTGGCGACTGAACCGGAAAATATATATTTTTCATGTCCCGTTCATGTGTGCTAGGAGGACTGTTGATAAACTCAGCTTATTTAAGCTGAGCCGCACAAGTCGCTTGATTTGTATGTCACAGTTATCGGGTGGCACACGCAGTTTTTCGGGATACGTGTTTTTTTATGAGCCGGATTTACAAGTGCGACTTTTGTTACACTGAAAATTCTTTTCATCTGCTGAATACTCTACTGGCCATTAAAATTGCTACACCACGAACATTACGTGCTACACACGCGAAATTTAACCGACAGCAAGAAGATGCTGTGATATGCAAATGATTAGCTTTTCAGAGCATTCACACAAGGTTGGCGCCGGTGGCGACACCTACAACGTGCTGATATGAGGGAAGTTGCCAATCGATTTCTGATACACAAACAGTAGTTGACCGGCATTGCCTGGTGAAACGTTGTTGTGATGCCTCGTGTTAAGAAGGAGAAATGCGTACCATCACGTTTTCGACTTTGATAAAGCCCGGATTGTAGCCTATCGCGACATTGCTGCTCTCATTGGTCGAGATCTAAGGACTGTTAGAAGAATATGGAATAGGTGGGTTCAGGAGGGTAATACGGGACGCCCAACGGCCTCTATCGCTAGCAGTCGAGATGTAAGGCATCTTATCCGCATGGCTGTAACGGATCGTGCAGCCACGTTTCGATCCTTGAGTCAACGGATGGGGACGTTTGCAAGACGACAACCATCTGCACGAACAGTCCGACGATGTTTGCAGCAGCATGGACTATCAGCTCGGAGACCATGGCTGCGGTTACCTTTGACGCTGCATCACAGACAGGAGCGCCTGTGATGGTGTACTCAACGACGAACCTGGGTACACGAATGGCAAAACGTCATTTTCTCGGATGAATCCAGGTTCTGTTTACAGCATCATTATGGTCGCATCCGTGTTTGGCGACATTGCGGTGAACGCACATTGCAAGCGTGTATTCGTCATCGCCATGCTGGTGTATCACCCGGCGTGATGGTATGGGGTGCCATTGGTTACACGCCTCGGTCACCTCTTGTTCGCACTGACGCACTTTGGACATTGGACGTTACATTTCAGATGTGTTACGACCCGTGGCTCTACCCTTCATTCGATCCCTACGAAATCCTACATTTCAGCAGGATTATGCACGACCGCATGTTGTAGGCCCTGAACGGGCCTTTCTTGATACAGAAAATGTTCCTTTGCTGCCGAGGCCAGCACATTCTCCAGATCTCTCACCAATTGAAAACGTCTGGTCAATGGTGACCGAGCAACTGGCTCGTCACAATACGCCAGTCATTATTCTTGATGAACTATGCTATCGTGTTGAAGCTGCATGGGCAGCTGTACCTGTACACGTCATCCAAGCTCTGTCAGACTCAATGCCCAGGTGTATCAAGGCCGTTATTACGGCCAGAGGTGGTTGTTCTGGGTACTGATTTCTCAGGATCTATGCTCCCAAATTGCGTGAAAATGTAATCACATGTCAGTTCTAGTATAATATATTTTTCCAATGAATACCCGTTTATCATCTGCATTTCTTATTGGTGTAGCAATTTTTATGGCCAGTAATGTACTAGCTTTTCCACAGAGACAACCAGTAAATAGTATTTTGTAGTGCCCGCCTTTTCTGAACGCCTTAGGAAGAAAATGACAAGAAAACCCTAAAATCCTATCGTTCCACTATAACGAATTACATGTCAATATTACATAACGTACGTCATATTTGAAAGTGAGCGACCTGTCAAATGAAGACGCAAATATGTACAAGTGTAGGCGATAACTTAGGTAGGTTTTTATTACAGTGCAAGATTGCAGTTACATAGCATAATGTTTCAAAACAATTAATTTCGGCCGGTGACTATCATCAGATTCAGCTCTGTATTACCTAGGTGCAAAGTATCTCATCTTGTGTGACCTACTTTTCTGAAAAAACGGCTGTCTAACAAACATTTCAAGGAATTGTAGTTCCTCGTATTATTAAAATGTAACTTATTTCTCTTCTCTGAATACGCTTTATCCAGGCAGACTACTACATTTTTTTTCTTCCTGGCACATACTTGCTTTGATCATAGGAATATATAAAATTATATACGTTTAAAACCAGCTATAAACAAATATTCGTTATTAGTATGAGATTACAGTAAGTAATTTGGAGAACAATCATAATAGGGAGAGCGAACGGAAAATTTAGATTTATTGAGAGGATTCTGTGGAAGTGCAGTTCTCTGTAAGTCAAACCACATTAGAGGCTAGTGTTACCTATTCTCGAGTATAACTCCTACGTTTGGAGTCTCCAAAGCAGATATTACAGCAGACATCGAATGAATTCACAACCACTGTTAGAATCGCAACAGGTCGCATAGCCCATACGCGCAAATGTAGAAGAGGTATTCAAGGAACTTGGTAATCCTTGCAAGAAAGAAATCGTCTCATGGACCAGTCATGCGTAATTTCGAGGAACCCATATGCGATGTAGATAAAAAATTCTACTTCCTCCATAGTATATACCTTTCTTAGTGATGATGAGAAATGTATATGAGATATTAGGTCCCTTAAGTGGCACATATATAACAGTTTCTGCTTTGCTTAACATACGACTGTAACATGGCAAAGAATGACTGAAATAAATGCAAAGTAATCTCCACTATGCGCTATACACTGTCTTGTGGAGTATATTTCGAGATTCTCTGCGACACTACTAATTTTGTGGGCGCGGTAACATGTTAAACCATCCACTTATTAACTCAGTAATGCTCCAACAACTAAATTGTTACAATTAAACTGTTGAATTATTTATCTTCAATGATGATCGCAAATGATATTGATTACTTGTGATCGTCGCAGTAACTTGAACTCATTTCCTAACTCGGAAACTTTCATCTTTGCGTGATAAGGCAACATCATCTCATTCTTTTCTAGGTAACGGATGATGTATTCAATTACAATGGAAATGTGATTTACTGCTCTGGAAACAAATGCCAGTGTGCTTGGAATTTCTCTGTATAACAGAGAAATCTTTTATTCCTTTAATTCATTTTACGTCATTATGGGCTTCTCGTAGTTTAGTCTGTGAAATACCTGTTTTGCAGTTTATTGGAGCTTCAATTTCTGCAATTCATCAAATGGGTCATTATGGCAATTCTTTTCCCATTTTTAAGGCGTCATTGTTGTAGCTGTAGAATGTTTCACTGTTATCTTATTGTGTTTTCTAAAATTTTGACGGTTCGGTATATAATCGGTAACCTAATACTATACTACTAAATTCCTATTAGCGCTCGGCCAATACAATTTAGGCGCAGTAATAGCGTCACACAGGCAAGCCAAACAGCAATACGTGTCAATACTAAAAGGCTGCTTAGGCGTAACCGTTAGCGTATAAAACCAGTGGACGATTAATCGGTGTGCGTGCTTGGCCACGACCATCGTGGTGTGCCAGTTGCAACTGACCGATGACGCGGAAGGACACACAGTCGCAGTTTCGAGTGGCAAAAAGTACAGATATCACGATAACATAAAATTACTGAGATAAGTACAAAGACGTACATGAATTTGGTAATCCCAACATAAATATGAAATTAAGAAACGTTATATCAAGACGAAGAACATGATTTGTCAGACGGAATCTACTAAAATAAATGGTAAACGAAGAAGTGTAATTTCTATATTTGGAGTAAACGAAAATTGATAAAGTCAGTGGTTTAATCCAATAATAAAATTAAAATTGTTGTTAATCGCCAATCGCGATTGAAGCGCCGCTTTCGTGCAAGCTTACATAGCAGAGCCAATGTTGAAACACGAGCACAGTTGGTCATGGGGAAGACAGCGAGTCTGTGTTGGCAGTGTTCCACTCGAGATTTAGACTTTCCTGTCTGTTGGCACGTTAATGATTTTAAAACACCAAATTTGCACTACGTGATCGAAAAAATTAAAATAATATTTCTGATTGAACTCTCGTTGCTGCACGGTATTAACCATAATACGAAAGTTCCGCACCCCACACTCAAAGAAAGGCTGTTCGATCTACTGGAAGAAATTGAAATATATAGTTACAATAAAAATTGTTCTGAACAAATACTCAATATGCAACGCACGTTCAGAACTATTATTTTAGTATTTTCGATGATCTACTTTAAATAGTGCAAATCTAATATTTTAATATCATTCATATGTCTGTAGGTAGGAAACTTTAAATCTTGAGTTCTTGAATGTCTTATACAAGGAAGACTGCCAACACAGTCATACTGTCTTCCCTATGGCTCACTGTACTTGTGCTTCGACATCGGGTGTACTACGGTAGCATACATGAGGGTGGTGCCTCAATCACGGATCATTTTAGACTACATCTACATCTACTGATACTCTGCAAATCACATTCAAGTGCCTGGCAGAGGGTTCATCGAACCACCTTCACAATTCTCTTATTCCAATCTCGTATAGCGCACGGAAAGAACGGACACTTATATCTTCCCGTACTAGCTCTGATTTCCCTTATTCTATCGTGGTGATCGTTTCTCCCTATGTAGGTCGGTGTCAACAAAATATTTTAGCATTCGGAGGAGAAGGTTGGTGATTGGAATTTCATGAGAACATTCCGTCGCAACGAAAAACGCGTTTCTTTTAATGATGTCCAGCCAAATCATGTATCATTTCTGTGACACTCTCTCCCATACTTCGCGATAATACAAAACCTACTGCCTTTCTTTGAACTTTTTCGATGTACTCCATCAGTCCTATCGGGTAAGGATCCCACACTGCGCAGCAGTATTCTAAAAGAGGACGGGCAGCGCAGCAGTATTCTAAGAGAGGACGGACAAGCGTAGTGTAGGCAGTCTCCTTAGTAGATCTGTTACATTTTCCAGGTGTCCTGCCAACAAAACGCAGTCTTTATTTAGCCTCCCCCACAACATTTTCTATGTGTTCCTTCCAATTTAAGTTGTTCGTAATTGTAATACCTAGGTATTTAGTAGAATTTACGGCTTTTAGATTAGGCTGATTTATCTTGTACTAACAACAATGTTGATATTACAGCACTGTCCTTACATTTAGTCCAATTATAGAAATTATAATTCTTGGTTTACCTTTTGTTTTGGTTGCTACTCTCTGATAAATTGTAATATCATTTAATTCTGAAACAATTTCAGTGAATTTTATTTCTGAGTTATAGTTATTAGTTACCTGTACGTATTTGTATTTGTCTCAATAAGTTAAAAGTGTCATGATATTGTTAGTCCTTCTAGTTTCTCAAAATTGTAACTGTGTGTCCTTGTGCACCACCTGTCAGTTGTAAATGGCAAATCATGGTTATGCTTTGACCAGCATTTTAATGTTGATAACATACACTTAATAAAGATCTTGTTGTGGTTAACGCTGTACTTAGATACCGCTTAAGTGCGAAATGGTATGCTTCTTCCTATTATTAATGTTTTCAAAACATTCAACAGCCTAGTTCGCCTAAATACTTTATTTAAGACAACTGTTTTCGACACTCTTGTTGTCATCTTCACTTCTTAAAGAATCTTTTTGTTATAAAACGTTTTCATTTTACGTTGGATCTCACGCCGTGTCGTCATATGGATAAAAATCAGTACATTATAAAGAGTTTGTCATAACTAAAATTTTTGAAAACATAAAGCACTTTGTACAGTCGCTCACAGGTGTTTTTTACGTCACAAGAACACAGGACACAGTCGCAGATGTGTTTACATACGCTGGACATGATCTGAACAGCGAAAATCCACTTTATGTGGCGTATAAGGTACAACTGACTCAGTCAACTTTAATCGGCGCATAAGTTACAACTGACTCAATCAACTGAGTCAGTTGTACCGCATATGGTGTTTAAAGTGGATTTTCACTGTTTAGGTCATGTCCAGCTTTTGTAAAGAGATGTGCTACTGTGTACTGTGTTTTTGCGATGTAATAAATATCTGGACATGGACTTTTTTGCACAATGTCCTTTATGTTTTCAAATGTTTCAGTTTTTACAGGCCTTTTGTAATGTGCTATACAAATGACAAAATGACTTGAAGTCCAGCGTAAAATGAAAACGTTTCATAACAAAAATATTTTTAGGACCTGTCGAAACCGGTTGTCTTAAATAAAGAAGTATTTATGCGATCTATGATTTGGAATGTTTTGAGCAAGTAAAGAGAAGATTCAATTTAATGTTCTAACACGTATATAAAGAATTGTGTATTTTTTAAAATATTGTTAAGAGTTCACATTAACTGTAAGGCAATTTTTCTGTTTGTTTCCTTAGATATGAGCAAGGTTGTTAACTACCCGCAGCTGGTAACCTTCTAATTGTAATTGCATTTTATTTCCATAAAGACCATTAAAATTTGTAATATATAATTAATCATTCATCATATGCTCTGTACATTAACAATTGGAAATTTGTGGTAAGGTCTTATGGGACCAAACTGCTGAGGTCATCGGTCACTAAGCTTACACACTAGTTAATCTAACTTAAACTAACTTACGCTAAGGACGACACACACACACACCCATGCCCGAGGAAGGACTCGAACCTCCGACGGCGGGGTCTGTACATTAAAGAAACTGATAGAAACCTTAACTGAAAGTCCGAGTAAAAATAATGTTTGCCATGTATTTGTATCCACCTGTGTGAGCTGTGAGCGATATCTAGATCTAAATGTTGAAAATACCGCAACAAACGAGCTGTTGAAAATGCTGTGTAATAACGTTGTATAAAGCATATTTAAGCGCAATTAACTGCAGTTAAGGTGGTTGGTGCCGTAGATAGTTGCGAGAGTTAATTACACTGCTATACTTCTGCCAACAGGGACAGTCCCGGCTTCATCACATTGGACCTGCGTAGAAACAGGCTGCAGCCGGTGGACTCTCCGTTCCTGGTGTCGCGCACGCTGATGACGCTCGACCTGAGCGAGTGCGGCCTGACTCGACTGTCGCCGCAGTTCTTCACAAACCTGACGTCGCTGAGCCGCCTCGACCTGTCCGGCAACCCGCTGGGCACGCTGCTTCCTGGCATCCTGGACCCTCTCACTGTGCTCGAGACGCTCTACCTCAGCAACTGCAACCTGTCTCACCTGTCCGACACGGCCTTCGCCCAGCTCGCGCACCTCAAGACGCTGGACATGTCCTACAACCGCCTGACGCTTGTCGACTGGACGCTGGTGCTGGGGCCGATGCGGCTGTTGGAAACGCTCATCCTCCGCCGCTCCGCCATCACTTACTTGCCTGCAGACGCCTTTGCCAACAACACATACTTACGAAATCTTATACTGGGGGAAAACGAGTTGCGCGACCTGGACGTCGGGACCACCCTCGGGCACAACTTACTCTACCTCGACACTCTAGATCTGACAAATTGCCATCTGCACGGCCCGCTCGCCGAAAATCCGTTTACTAACGCGACGAAGCTGCGTACTCTAATGCTGTCAGGGAACCACCTGTCATCGGAAGTACTCGGACAGGCGCTCGAGCCGCTAACCAGACTTCAGCGTCTCTATCTCAGTAATTGTAGCCTCACGCAACTCCCGCAAAATACTTTCGACAACTTAACTTCGCTTCACGAACTGGACATATCTTCCAACCCTCTCAATGACGCCTTTACGGGGATTCTCTCACCTCTCGAGTCGTTGGAGGTGCTCAACATGGCGAACAGTAATCTGTCCCATATTTCGGCCAATACTTTCTCCAAAATGACGCATCTGAAGCGTCTAGTCCTGTCTAACAACCCACTTACTGATCTGGAATACGGCCTCTTCCAGAATTTGACCAAACTCGAGGTACTGGAGCTCAACGACTGCGGCTTGCAGCATCCGCCCGACGCACAAGTGTTTTCGAATGACCAGTCTTACACGAATCTGCAAGAACTGCGACTGGCTGGCAATCCACTAATTGTGGAGGAGGGAGAGCCTCTGTTACCCCGACAGTTCTCCGGCCTACGAGTCCTAGACATCAGCCGCTGCAATATAACTCAGTTGCCGCGCGATCTCTTCGTGTCGACACCGAACCTGACGACGCTCATCCTCCGAGGTAACTTGCTAGGCTCCCGCAGCGGCGGCGAACTGAAGGCCGACTTCCTGGAGACCGTACCGAGCCTCGAAGTTTTGGATCTGAGTTACTGCAACTTGTCCAAAATATCTCCGCGCACTTTTGCCCACAGCCCCAACCTCTCTACCCTGCGCCTCACGGGAAACCCGTGGAAGTGCGACTGCTACATCGCCGACATGTGGAACTGGGCGAACGTGGGCAAGGGCAACCTGGCGATCCTGGAAGGGTTCACGGTGCCGCCGGAGACGAAGCCGCGGCGCAAGGGCCTGCTGTGCCACTACGAGCCGGGCAAGCAGCGGCCGCGCGCCGCCAGCCGCATCCGCCACCGCGAGCTGAGCAACGAGCGCACGTGGGCGCGCTTCGTGCGCGAGGCTGGCTGCGAGCTGACGCCGCCCGCGCGCGGACCCGCGGGCCGGCGCGAGAGGCGCTCGGCCGGCAAGGCGGGCGGCCACGGCGCGCTGAGGCCCGCGTTCGCGCTGCCCACGGCCGCCGCCCTGCTCGGGCTCGCCGCCGGCATCGGCGCCTTCTCCTTCCTCAGGTCCCGCCGACACGCCGAGCACTGAACGCGCACCACCTCCCACTGGCCTCCGCATCCCTGCCTGCAGGGCGTAGCTACTACGAGGCCTTAACATTTTTCCTTTAGCTCACGGTTTCGTTACGGATCTCTCCACACGAAACGGGACTATTTAGGTTAACATTGCGTTCACTGTACTTTCTTAGTGTTCACTTTTATCCTCCTCTCATATTCAGATTCGTTAACGACAACAATTTATGACCGTGTGTCACACATTCTTTCCTTTCTTTTAGTTTCTTTTTTAAGTGCCATGGACACTCGAGAAAGTTTTGAATAAATTACTATACAACAATAGAGGGACGATTCATTCTTTCTTGAAGAAGTTCCATATTTTCACCGCATAATAAGTTGATTGCCTGTTAAGCATTTATTTCGTTTCAGTTATGCAGCAATGTTATTCGTCATATATTGTCCTGAGATTTTTGTATTTAATGTATATTTACTGAACTGCACTGAGAACAAATAAAATAATTACAGACCCGTCTTAATTTATTTCAACAAACACTACATTAGCAAAAGTGTTTCCACTGACTGTGATCTATACGTTTTGTATAAGACAATAAAGTACCGAGTACTTGTTTTAATAAATAAACGTCTAGAGTGTATAAAATTAATTTTAACCACAAAAATCATTTTCCTATACTTCCAAAAATACTCCTATCGGTCATTTCCATTACACTACGTCAGAGATAGTTAAACTGCTGTTCATCCTAGAACACTAAAATAATAGTCAAGACTGTGTCGACTGTGACGACTCTTAGCCAAAGCGTAAAAAATGAAATGATTGTATGTCATGTCACCTTGGGGGTTCGGCCGCCGTATTGCAAGTCTTTTTAGTTGCTGCCACTTCGGCGACTAGAGTGTCAATGATGATGATGGACACACAACACCCAATCCTCAGCCGGGAATCGAACCCGGGCCCCCTTGCGTGGTAGGCGGTAACGCTATCACTGCGTTACGGAGGCGGGTAGTCAAAGTGTAGAAAAAATGCGATGGCATGAATAGAACATCAGAATACAGTTATTGTATGGAACGACAAGTTTACTGTTATCAGACATTATTTACATCCACAATGCGTTTCAAAGACTTAAACCATTATCATCAGGTGGACTTACATGTTAGTGTGACATACGTGTGTGTTGTGATTTTGCGATAACTTGTCGCACTCTCTCCAGTGGACACAGGCTCCTTTTTGTGTCGCAACACATCACAAATTCTGTTCTAGGCGCTACAGTCTGGAACCAAGCGACTGCTACGGTCGCAGGTTCGAATCCTGCCTCGGGCATGAATGTGCGTGATATCCTTAGGTTAGTTAGGTTTAATTAGTTCTACGTTCTAGGCGACTGATGACCTCAGAAGTCGCATAGTGCTCACAGCCATTTGAACCATTTTTGAACCACATCACAAATTAAAACAAATAATGAGGCATAATGTATTTACCAAACGTGGCTGAAACTGCTCCAGGCGTTTCTAAGTGCTTACTTTCATACATATTTTTCCAGATAGCAATGATCACTGCTCTGAGTTTGACAGAAATTGCTTCAGGCATCTCAGAGATACGTCTATGTCTTTGCTTCTCCCTTTCCACTCCCAAGGATTGAAACATCACCGAGACTGTCATTACTGAGCTTAACGACCCTGAAAGCTGTGGATTTGATACCAATATGGGCCGTCGTCTAATATTTTTATACATCACAGCTTCTTAGCCTCACCCCTTAATGTTAGTAGGGGTACATTATTCCACAGAATTTTTATGCAAATAATACAAATAATGAGTCATGTACGAAAAGATCTTGCCGAGACGCGAGAAAATTCTGGTCCCACTTAAAGTCGCTAAGGGGGTCGAAGGCTTCTGCCATTCGTTGACCAATCTTTTGTGACAGTAGAATTCTGTAAAAACGTCTTAAATTTCACTTTTCCGGACTAATTCGTGCAGGAGGAAACTACAAACATACCGTCGTTTCAGCGTCTCACCGAATCCCTTATGGAGGGCATAGTACTCGTAATAGGCAGAGTTGAAATCAGTAAGTCGCCAGATCCGAATGGAATCCCAATTCGGTTTTTACTCTACGGCACTGGCTCCTTAACTTGCATTTATCGGGAATCTCTTGCCCAGCGCAAACTCCCAAGTGACTGGAAGAAATCGCTGGCGACTCCTGTATTAGAAGGATAAGAGAACTGACCCGTAAAATTGCAGACCAATGTTCTTAACATCGGTTTGCTGCAGAATTCTTGGACATATTCTCAATTCCGATATAATAAATTTCTTTGAGACTGCAGAGGATCTGTACACGAATCATCACGCTTTCAGGAAGTATCGCACGTGCGAAACAGAGCTTGCCCTACTCTCGTACTATATCCTGCAAATCATGGATGTCGAGCAACAGGCAAGTGTCAGATTTCCTGAAGGCATTTGACACGGTATCCCACTCGATACTGTTAACGAATGTAGGCGCATTCGGATCAGGTTCCAATTTTAGTTGGTGTAACTAATGGCAAGTTGATCTAAATGTAAGTTAATACACATGAGTGGGAAAAACAATACCGTAATCTTCGGATACAGCATTAGTAGTGTACTGCTTAACAACGTCATGTCGATCAGATATCTGAGCATAATGTAAAGCGGAATGAAATGGAACGAGCACATAAGAACGGTAATAGGGAGGCCCAATGGTCGACTTCGGTTTATTGGGATAATTTTAGGAAAGTATGGTTTATCCTTAAAGGGGACCACGTGTAAAACTCTAATGCGACCCATTCTTGAGTACTGCTCGGCTGTTTGAGATCCACATCAGGTCGGGTTGAAGGAAGACATCGAAGCAGTTCAGGGGCAGGCTGCCAGATTTGATATCGGTAGGTCCGGTTAACAAGCGAGTGTTACGGAGTGCTTCGTAAACTCAAATCGGAGTTCCTGGAGGGAAGGAGACGTTCTTTTCGCAAAACACTATTGAGAACATTTTGAGAACCGCCTTTTGAAGTTGACTGCAGCTTTATTCTACTGCCGCTAACGTCATTTTACGTAAGAACCACGAGAGTAAGATAAGAGAAATTATGGCTCGTTTGCGAGTGAAACAGGTAAGGGAATTACTAGTAGTGGTACAAGATTCCCTCTGATATGCGCCATATGGTGCTGTCGCAGTATGTGTGTAAATGTAGATACGCAAAATTTGGTTGTAACTGTTCCAGAAAATTTCACCTCCACTCCTATCCGTACGGGAGACCCCACCTCTTACCCCCACATCACTTCTGACCACATAGTGATATGTGCAGCACGTTTCGTTGAAATCGGTCCAGTGGCTAAGAGGGAGATGTGTATCGTACATATATACATACATAAGTAGGGCCTACTCGCAACATCAAAAATCCTACGGCACTGTAGACAAAACAGTGGAATAATCAGGGAATTTGGAGAGAACAGCTCAAAAACCAGGCCACGGCGTGACGTCAGACAGTTGACGTGGGTCATTGATTAAGGAAACGCGAGGTGTCCGACGTTCACTTATTCACCGATGCCACTTGTGCTTAGGATTGCTTACTTTACGACACAGTTTACGGATTTGACTGAATGTTCAAATGACAGCGATAGCAGCAGATATGAGCCACAGAGCCTATAAAAGTTTTAACAATGCGTGTATAATGGCTCACTATATTCCATTCAAGGTTAACTAAGAATGAAAGACCTGTTACACCATCGAGGGTTTTTTTTCCTAGAATCTCCAGTGTTCGCCTTTTGCAAGTTGAAATGATGCCTTCGGACGTTCTGAAATAAAGATAACAGCCGCAAAGCTACCTTCGACGAGCATATGGACTCTATTTATGGAGAGTGCTCCGGCGTCTGTCTATCATGGTGTCGTGGTCACAACAGTGCAGTGGTAATCTGAAGGCGCAGATTTCAAAGCTACAGTTTCCCATTTTTTTATTGTTCGTACGAATTTACTGCATTCGGGCAATGTTTACCCGAACTATGAATGGAGTGAAATAAATAGCTGGCGTAACTGCATTTTGGCTTCGCTGTGATGCCTATGTCAGAGAAAATATCCAAACACAGAAGCAATTTTTGGAGAGCTATTCTCAAAAGATAGAACCAAACGTGCAATTATTACACGTTCAGCGCAAGAAATGTTACAAATTCGTACAGCTACACCTAATAGTTGTAATCCCTAAGTGTTTGGAAGCAGTGGTTACGTTTTCCCAATACATTAACGATAGAATACATCGGACAACAGCAAACGAGTACGCCTATAAACGGCCATTAAAGCTCCCATCAAGGAGCAGTTTACTCAAATTAGTTACGTAAAATTATTGGATATCTACTTGTCAGAAAATATTAACTGTAATATACGAAGTTTGTTACCGACTTCTAGAAATAAATTATGCCCACAATTGGAAGTTTTACAGAAGAGTTTGAACACAATTGTTCGCATATCGAGTAAGGAGGTAAGTGCAATTAATAGGCTTTCAGTTCGGTATACTTCGATAAATACAAACCAAACATCTTGGTAAAAGAATGAAAACGCTAAAAGTCGTAAATCGATGTACCTACTTGTAGCTCGTCTAGTTAAGCAAAACGTTGCATCTCAACACCACGTGATAAAAAGTATCCGGACTCCCAAAAACATACTTTTTCTTATTAGGTGCGTTGTGCTGCCATCTACTGCCAGATACTTCACATCAGCGACCTCAGTAGTCATCAGACATCGTGAAAGCAGAATGGGGCGCTCTGCGGAATTCACGGACTTCGAACGTGGTCAGGCGATTGGGTGTCACTTGTGTCATACGTCTGTACGCGAGATTTCCACACTCCTAAACATCCCTAGGTCCGCTGTTTCCGATGTGATAGTGAAGTGGAAACATGATGGGACACGTACAGCACAAAAGTGTATAGGCCGATCTCGTCTTTTGACTGACAGAGACAGCCGACAGTTGAAAAGGGTCATAATGTGTAATAGGCAGACATCTATCCAGATCATCACACAGGAATTCCAAACTGCATCAGGATCCACTGCAACAGTTGGCCGAGAGGTGAGAAAACTTGGATTTTATGGTCGAGCGACTGCTCATAAGCCACACATCACGCCGGTAAATGCCAAACGACGCCTTGCTTGTTGTAAGGAGCGTAAGCATTGGACGATCGAACTGTGGATAAACGTTGTGGGGAGTGACGAATCACGGTACACAAGGTGGCGATCCGATGGCGGGGTGTGGGTATGGGGCATGCCCGGTGAACGACGTCTGCCAGCGTGTATAGTGCCAATAGTAAAATTCGGAGGCGGTGGTGTTATGGTGTGGTCGTGTTTTTCAAGGAGGGGGGCTTGCACCCCTTGTTGTTTTGCGTGCCACTATCACAGCATAGGCCTACACTGACGTTTTAAGCACCTTCTTGCTTCCCGCTGTTGAAGAGCAGCTCGGGGATAGCGATTGCAACTTTCAACACGACCGAGCATCTGTTCATAATGCACGGCCATGGCGGAGTAGTTACACGCCAATAACATCCCTGTAACGGACTGGCCTGCACAGAGTCCTGACCTGAACCCTATAGAACACTTTTGGAATGTTTTGGAACGCCGACTTCGTGCCAAACCTCAACGACTGACATCGATTCCTATCATCAGTGCAGACTCCAGCCGGCCGCTGTGGTTGAGCGGTTCTAGGCGCTTCAGTCCGGAACCACGCAGCTGCTACGGTCGCAGGTTCGAATCCTGCCTCGGGGATGGATGTGTGTGATGTCCTTAGGTTAGTTACGTTTAAGTAGTTCTACGACTGGGAGACTGATGAGCTCATATGTTAAGTCCTATAGTGCTTAGAGCCATTTGAACCTTTTTTTTGCAGCACTCCTTGAAGAATAGACTGCCATTCCCCAAGAAACCTTCCAGCCCCTGATTGAACTCATGCCTGCGAGAGTGGAAGCTGTCATCCAGGCTACGGGTGAGCCCACAGCATAGTGAATTCCAGCATTACCAATGGAGGATGCCACGGACTTGTAAATCATTTTCAGCCAGATGTCTGTATACTTTTGATCACATAGCGAACCATTATTTGAATTTCCATTCCCATGACTAGGACCCAATGCAGTGTCGACACTGTGAACTTCAGTTCCACAAACAATTCCGTGTCAAAAGACCAATGCATGTCGACACTGTGAACTTCAGTTCCACAAACAATCCCGTGTGAAAAGAGTCTCAAATTTCTTCATGGGGTTTGTAATATTATTCAGTTTTTCGTCATGTACAGTTGATGCCTTGGTCGCGAATTCTGGAACACTGTATATCGTGCGGATACCCCTGCAATTATTTACAGACAAAGTGACAATATGCTAACCGCCCCTAAACGGAAAAAACTAGAAGGGGAAGACAAGGAAGAAGATGGCGAGATGAGTGCCAATCATGTGATGAACCACTAAGCCAACAACAGCACGGGACACAGAGCGATGGACGAAGTTGGGAGGGGTCTTTGAACATTCACAGGACACTAACTGCTAATAACATACATAACAAATAAACACAGAGAAACTTAACGCACCACTGGATGTGTTGCTCATGTCCTGGATTGAACTCCAACCTTTTACCTGTAGTTAACTGTCCGCAGCTCGTGGCCTAGTGGCTAGCATTGCTACCTCTGCATCACGTGGTCCCGGGTTCGATTTCCGGCCGGTCTGGGGATTTCCTCCGCCCAGAGACTGGGTGTTTGTGTTGTCCTTATCATTCAATCATCATTCATAATCAGTGGCGAGATTGGACTGTGTTCAGATTGGGAAAATGTACGGGTGCTGATGACCGCTCAGTTGGGCGCCCCAGCGACCAAACATCATCATCTTCCAGTTAACTATATTACGCCCATGGTGCTGGTTGTGGATGGATGACTAACGGATGTGTTATCAAAGGGATTTATGACTTACGGCAGAGATAGAATATTGAACCGATATTTATTTTTGTCGTCATGTTGATGATTGTGAAGGTATTTAAAGCAGTTTTCTTCGCCCAAACGGCCTGTCCTTCAATGTGAGCCTGGCTGTAACCCCACGAAATTTAGCAGTCATCTGCAGTACGCAGATAGTGATTTACCACACACGTGTTTCGAATATATAGCAAATTTCTGAGTTTCTAGGTACCGTGGACTCACACAACAGCCATTAAGTATCAATAGAATTTACTGTCGAAGACCTAGCTAGTTCACCTCAAGGATGGCCATGGGAATGGAAGTTACCTGTGTATTGGGAACTGTGGGTTATATGTCCACCTGCGCGATGGCTGGAACCTCTGCATGTCAGTGGTGTGTTCCTAGTCTCGAACTCGTGACGCATAAATGCATGTTTTCAGAACAAACATCTGTCTGAAATATATTCCATATGTAAGCTGCAAATTTTTCCTTTTGTTTAGGATTTCGACGTTGGGCACATACGCCTTCTAGTGGTTCATATTCTTGGAATTGGCCTTCGACAATCAGGCCAAAGAACCGTTCACTGTGTTTCATCGTCATAGCTATCACTTACTGAGTGCACAAAAGCACAACACAAACACCGTGAGAAAATCAACATGCCTTGGAATACATTACCATTGATCTCCGTCTTACCGCCTTAGTTCCATCTGTAACAGTAAGTCAGTCAGACTGACTGTTTCTCTTTACTTAGACATGTGTATCAAAAGAAACTGGGCTCGGGCACATCCCTAACTACTGGCATTTTGCAATTTACTGTAGCCATCAATTATTTGGTAAAAGTTCAAGCAAGTTTCTTACGAATTAGTTCAAAAATATAGGACGCACATGGACGATCACAAACTCAAGACAAAATCGTCAGTCTCACGGGCAAGATTTGAATCCATGATTTCCGCAAAAGTGTCTTAGCATCTTGGCCCGTTCGTCCTCCAGTAGACGCAGCCACATTGGTTTAAGGGGAAATCTAAATCAGCGAGAATATTTGAATAGGTCTTTCTCAGTCTGACACAACTACCGCTCCTTTTGATGGAGATATGTTTACTTCTTCCCCAGGCAACAATATAATAACGGCAAGCACAAATCACATCGAAAGCAGTCACTGGCAATGCTCCCTCAGAGCATTCAGTTCCAGAAGAACTGACTGATGAAGGCAGGTTTTCAGCAAGAGATTCTAGCAGGAGGCATCATGTGGCACCTGCCACTGCAAAGAGACACTGGAGGAATTGCATTAAAGAGGCACTACCAACAGAGAGACTGAGAAAGCACGAGGACAGATAGCCTGACAGCTTCCCTTCCTAGAAGCGAAGCAGTTGCGGTGAGAGACCGACTTCCTCGGCTGTAGTGACACAGTTCGCCGGACGATGTGGGAAACTGGACTGCGTGCACAAAGATCCGCTGTGAAGCATGAACCGAAAGAGGAAAATATTTTATACCAGCTGGCATTTTTGGAGCTCCATCTGAACGCGGTGTGGAAAAAAAAGTAATTTTCACTGACGAGAAGATGTTTTCCATGAACAACTGTGTTCCAAGAATGATTTAAGGAACGCGAGGTACAACATACCGTGACGAATAAAAAGTACTGGGTGGCTATCGGTTTCCTACTGCAGTTGAATTTCTGCAAGATAAGCATGGGTAATTCACAGAAGTGGAGGAACTCCTGAAGCAGGCATTATAACCACATGGTGAAGAATGTGAAGCTTCCTTCAGCCCGAATGAAATGCATTGAAGAAAAAATTTAAATATGTGTGTGGAATGATTGATAGAGAGATTCCATCTGGGGTGCTAGCCCGCCTGGTACAAGTTGTTTTATTTGACGCCACTTTGGGTGTCGATTATGGGGGCAACACACACACACACACAACACGCAGTCCCGAGCGGAGAAAATCCTCGACGCGGCCAGGAATCTCACCCAGGGCCCCATGATCGAGGCGAGCTCCAGACACAGTGATGGAGAATTCGCGTTACAGGACAATCATTCCCCTTCGTATTATTCCGCATTCGTTCAGCAGCAACCGTCCAATATGGGAACCAGCCTCAAAGACTGGCGGCTACCAGCTGCTGATATGAACCCAGTGGAGAATATATGAGGTGAGGTAGCACGAAGACTGTCAGATAACGTCACGAAACCAACTAGCTACATCTGACGCTCTTTCAGACTATGTTCTTGAAGCCTGGGCGGTAGCTGTCGCTTCTGGCAAGTACGTCCTACTCTTCCTCAGTTACTCTATGCCAAGATGCACGCTTGAGGTCAGAAATAATGTGGAATTCTGGACAAGATACAAGACTAGAGAAAAAATTTTGTTTCCTTTACTTGTTCTTTTGCTCAAATTTCTGCCAGTGATATCCGGTGGAACATCACCTGGTGACAGAAAAGAATAGAACTCATGATAATAAAATACGACTTGGCTTTCCTTAAAGTTACTTATTTAATTGAAAGAAGTTTCTTTTAATGTACGTTTTTTAACTGTTAAATTTTTCTTTCATTTGCTCTCCGCCTTCAGGCTTAAAAAGCAATAAATTATGACGGAGTTCATAAGGCCATATTTTGTTCTTTTAGATTCACCTCTCTCTTGCCCTATATTGCTACCTTCCAGAAATATGTGAAGGATTTCTTCTAGTATTTCTTCATCTTTAATTTACACTCCCAACACTATTCTTTAACGTGCTAGGCAAGCTGGATGCCTCCGTTTGTACACAGCCATGAATGGTGGAAATCCACTTTTATCGGCAGTCCTGTTCTCGATGTGAAAGTTTCTCGTGACATCTTCAGAAATTTTCTCATGTTTATGGTGAAAGAGTTACTTGAGTTCGGTCAGAATGCAACGCGATGTTCTTTTAGGAACGCAGGAGGCTAGTCCAGCATATAGGCCCGTATGTGTGACAAGATGCCAAACAAACTGTAGCGATTAGGCAAAATGCATGGATCTTAAAAATTTCATGGACGACTGGGAACCTGGGGCAGAACGTCGGGGACAGAAGAGAGGTCTCAGCAGCCAAACGGACGCAGATTTACTCGGTGGTTTATCAGTTTGTCGAACGTGGCAGTTCGGGTCCATAGGGATTGATCAAGTTCATTTCGGATTTGGTAAGACTACAAGAGTAAGTTGTATTCCTGTGTGTGTGCATCGAGTTTCATCAGCAGTATCCGACATCTGAAGGCGGATGTTGTTATTTAGCGCTTGACTCGACTGAAGGAGCTACCATGGTTGATAGGAGATCAAGAGTTTTGTTCTTCATAGTATGGATAAAGAACAAGATGGTTTAACTAAGCAAAGGCAGCCTTGTAGAGCAAGTAACTAGGTATTGGAGTTTATGGCCGTTATTATTTGGTTTGGCTTACTTTTTTGTTTTGCTGAAGTTTCTGATGACATTGCAGGATTCTGATTGGAGGTTAAGCAATGTATATTTAAATTTCATTTTACGAGTTTCCAATAATGTTTTCATGTTTTTCCTTCCTGGGGTCACTTGAGTAACCTCTATTTTTGATACCTGTTGGTCGATCTTGATTTGTACTAGTTGCCTACCCGAAATTTTCAGTTAAAATTGTGGTGTCACTGCGGCCGCAGTCCGGTAGTATACGTCGGACCCGCGTGTCGCCACTATCAGTGATTGCAGACCGAGCGCCTCCACACTGCAGGTCTAGAGAGACTTCCTAGCACTCGCCCCAGTTGTACAGCCGACTTTGCTAGCGATGGTTCACTGACGAAATACGCTCTCATTTGCCGAGACGATAGTTAGCACAGCCTTCAGCTACGTTATTTGCTACGACCTAGCAAGGCGCCATATTCAGTTACCATTGATATTGTGAATCATGTACTGTCACGAGCGACGTTCGTCATTAATGGATTAAAGTTAAGTATTCCACCAGCTACGTCCGTTTTTCTCAATTCTAATTACCTTCCCATGTTCCAGACCTCACGCCACTCCGTGAGCTAAAACACGTGCATTTCGGCCTCCTTTAGTAACACGGTGTTGGCTCTCCTGCCAACCACAACAAAATATTAGCTGGTTAGCTGCTTCTCCAGCCACTAAATTCGTTGAAGGCTTTATTAAACCCATACAATAGTCTACAGACTTTATAACTGTTTTGGGACATGCTGATAGCTTCAAGGATTGAGATTGAACAATGAGTTCTGCCTTATTTCGCAAATTGCCACATAATACATAGTCTGTTCAAGCAATTGCTCTTCGCTGATTCTCATGCAACTATTGTGATGGCATAGAGAACTTAGTATCAAACCATGAGGCAATAACTGAAAGAAATAATGTACTGGCTGTGAGGCATTACTTTACAAATGTGCCCCACGCTCAACTGGATAAACCTCTTATTGCTGTTTCCGTTTCTTTCCGTCGTAAGGCCGCTACAAACTGAACAATTTATTCATATGAACATTTTCACTCTTATGAAAACAGCACCAGCAATGACTGTTTTGTAATCATTATGGGCAGAAGTAACTTTCCATTGTTCTCATCAATATAGACTGAATGACAGTTTTACATTAGACTGACATTAAAACCTGTGCTGACAGCGTATTGTGTTCCTTTTTACAGTTCCTACTTTTATTTCTGTATGCCTTTGCAGCGCGCCTTTTCGGTAATTGTGAAAAATGCGTATTCTTCTTGGAGAGTTCACTTGAATGATGTGAGGCTTTATATTACTTGTAGTTTAGTTTTTCTCTGTATATTCGCCATTTGCAATCAATGCCATATTATTGTATTCTCATTTGCGTTCCTCTGTTTTCGGGGTAGTACTAAAGACAGTGTCGTCAAGAAATATGTTTTTAAGTCTGTCAAGATCAGAAGATGTGTAAGTACGCATAACGCTTGCAGTAGAACCACCGTAGACGTTCCAAAACAGTGAATCGCGGTTTTGGAATGATCTTTCCAGTTCGCAGACTGCTAAGAATGTAAAACAATACTAACTCTGATCGTTATTGATTTTCAGCTTATACTCAGTGCATGTGAGAGCTATTAGTATCTATGCTGTGGCCGCTACGCCTAGTTACGGAAATGAGAACAAGAGCTATTGGTATATACTGTTGATATTTCGGCCCTTGGTCATCTAGGCAGTGCATCTTTGAGACACAGGCTGAATTCTGCACTTCCACGCCCAGTCAGGGAAACCATCAGTTGTGTAAACATATTGTTCCTGCGGCTAGTAAAATTGGCATTGCCTCTTATGTTTGACAACTCTGTGATTGTCAAGTTACTTAGTGGAGTGGCACAACGTTATCCTATTAAATTTACTTGATATTTTCTTGTCACTTACGTTATACACTCCTGGAAATTGAAATAAGAACACCGTGAATTCATTGTCCCAGGAACAGGAAACTTTATTGACACATTCCTGGGGTCAGATACATCACATGATCACACTGACAGAACCACAGGCACATACACACGCAACAGAGCATGCACAATGTCGGCACTAGTACAGTGTATATCCACCTTTCGCAGCAATGCAGGCTGCTATTCTACCATGGAGACGATCGTAGAGATGCTGGATGTGGTCCTGTGGATTGGCTTGCCATGCCATTTCCACCTGGCGCCTCAGTTGGACCAGCGTTCGTGCTGGACGTGTAGACCGCGTGAGACAACGCTTCATCCAGTCCCAAACATGCTCAATGGGGCACAGATCCGGAGCTCTTGCTGGCCAGGGTAGTTGACTTACACCTTCTAGAGCACGTTGGGTGGCACGGGATACATGCGGACGTGCATTGTCCTGTTGGAACAGCAAGTTCCCTTGCCGGTCTAGGAATGGTAGAACGATGGGTTCGATGACGGTTTGGATGTACCGTGCACTATTCAGTGTCCCCTCGACGATCACCAGAGGTGTACGGCCAGTGTAGGAGATCGCTCCCCACACCATGATGACGGGTGTTGGCCCTGTGTGCCTCGGTCGTATGCAGTCCTGACTGTGGCGCTCACCTGCACGGCGCCAAACAAGCATACGACCATCATTGGCACCAAGGCAGAAGCGACTCTCATCGCTGAAGGCGACACGTCTCCATTCGTCCCTCCATTCACGCCTGTCGCGACACCGCTGGAGGCGGGCTGCACGATGTTGGGGCGTGAGCAGAAGACGGCCTAACGGTGTGCGGGACCGTAGCCCAGCTTCATGGAGACGGTTGCGAATGGTCCTCGCCGATACCCCAGGAGCAACAGTGTCCCTAATTTGCTGGGAAGTGGCGGTGCGGTCCCCTACGGCACTGCGTAGGATCCTACGGTCTTGGCGTGCATTCGTGCGTCGCTGCGGTCCGGTCCCGGGTCGACGGGCACGTGCACCTTCCGCCGACCACTGGCGACAACATCGATGTAATGTGGAGACCTCACGCCCCACGTGTTGAGCAATTCGGCGGTACGTCCACCCGGCCTCCCGCATGCCCACTATACGCCCTCGCTCAAAGTCCGTCAACTGCACATACGGTTCACGTCCACGCTGTCGCGGCATCTACATCTACATCTACATCTACATGACTACTCTGCAATTCACATTCAAGTACTTGGCAGAGGGTTCATCGAACCACAATCATACTATCTCTCTACTATTCCACTCCCGAACAGCGAGCGGGAAAAACGAACACCTAAACCTTTCTGTTCGAGCTCTGATTTCTCTTATTTTATTTTGATGATCATTCCTACCTATGTAGGTTGGGCTCAACAAAATATTTTCGCATTCGGAAGAGAAAGTTGGTGACTGAAATTTCGTAAAAAGGTCTCGCCGCGACGAGAAACGTCTATGCTGTAATGACTTCCATCCCAACTCGTGTATCATATCTGCCACACTCTCTCCCCTATAACGCGATAATACAGAACGAGCTGCCCTTTTTTGCACCCTTTCGATGTCCTCCGTCAATCCCACCTGGTAAGGATCCCACACCGCGCAGCAATATTCTAACAGAGGACGAACGAGTGTAGTGTAAGCTGTCTCTTTAGTGGACTTGTTGCATCTTGTAAGTGTCCTGCCAATGAAACGCAACCTTTGGCTCGCCTTCCCGATAATATTATCTATGTGGTCCTTCCAACTGAAGTTGTTCGTAATTTTAACACCCAGGTACTTAGTTGAATTGGCAGCCTTGAGAATTGTACTATTTATCGAGTAATCGAATTCCAACGGATTTCTTTTGGAACTCATGTGGATCATCTCACACTTTTCGTTATTTAGCGTCAACTGCCACCTGACACACCATACAGCAATCTTTTCTAAATCGCTTTGCAGCTGATACTGGTCTTCGGATGACCTTACTAGACGGTAAATTACAGCATCATCTGCGAACAGTCTAAGAGAACTGCTCAGATTGTCACCCAGGTCATTTATATAGATCAGGAACAGTAGAGGTCCCAGGACGCTTCCCTGGGGAACACCTGATATCACTTCAGTTTTACTCGATGATTTGCCGTCTATTACTACGAACTACGACCTTCCTGACAGGAAATCACGAATCCAGTCGCGCAACTGAGACGATACCCCATAGGCCCGAAGCTTCATTAGAAGTCGATTGTGAGGAACGGTGTCAAAAGCTTTCAGGAAATCTAGAAAGACGGAATCAACTTGAGATCCCCTATCGATAGCGGCCATTACTTCGTGCGAATAAAGAGCTAGCTGCGTTGCACAAGAGCGATGTTTTCTGAAGCCATGCTGATTACGTGTCAATAGATCGTTCCCTTCGAGGTGATTCATAATGTTTGAATACAGTATATGCTCCAAAACCCTACTGCAAACCGACGTCAATGATATAGGTCTGTAGTTAAATGGATTACTCCTACTACCCTTCTTGAACACTGGTGCGACCTGCGCAATTTTCCAATCTGTAGGTACAGATCTATCGGTGAGCGAGCGGTTGTATATGAGTGCTAAGTAGGGAGCTATAGTATCAGCGTAATCTGAAAGGAACCTAATTGGTATACTATCTGGACCTGAAGACTTGCCCGTATCAAGCGATTTGAGTTGCTTGGCAACCCCTAAGGTATCTACTTCTAAGAAACTCATGCTAGCAGATGTTCGTGTTTCAAATTCTGGAATATTCCATTCGTCTTCCCTGGTGAAAGAATTTCGGAAAACTGCGTTCAATAACTCCGCTTTAGCGGCACAGTCGTCGATAACAGTACCATCGGCACTGCGCAGCGAAGGTATTGACTGCGTCTTGCCGCTTGTGTACTTTACATACGACCAGAATTTCTTCGGATTTTCTACCAAATTTCGAGACAATGTTTCGTTGTGGAACCTATTAAAGGCATCTCGCATCTAAGTACGTGCCAAATTTCGCGCGTCTGTAAATTTTAGCCCATCTTCAGGATTTCGCGTTCTTCTGAACTTCGCATGCTTTTTCCGTTGCCTCTGCAACAGCGTTCGGACCTTTTTTGTGTACCACGGGGGATCCGTTCCATCTCTTACCAATTTATGAGGTATGAATATCTCAATTGCTGTTGCTACTATATCTTTGAATTTGAGCCACATCTCGTCTACATTCGCATGGTCAGTTCGGAAGGAATGGAAATTGTCTTTTAGGAAGGCTTCTAGTGGCACTTTATCCGCTTTTTTAAATAAAATTATTTTGCGTTTGTTTCTGATGGATTTGGAAGAAATGGTATTGAGCCTAGCTACAATGACCTTGTGATCACTAATCCCTGTATCAGTCATGATGCTCTCTATCAGCTCTGGATTGTTTGTGGCCAAGAGGTCAAGTCTGTTTTCGCAACGATTTACAATTCGCGTGGGTTCGTGGACTAACTGCTCGAAATAATTTTCGGAGAATGCATTTAGGACAATCTCGGAAGACGTTTTCTGCCTACCACCGGTTTTGAACAAGTTTTTTTGCCAACATACCGAGGGTAGGTTGAAGTCCCCACCAACTATAACCGTATGAGTGGGGTATTTATTTGTTACGAGACTCAAACTTTCTCTGAACTGTTCCGCAATTGTATCATCGGAGTCTGGGGGTCGGTAGAAGGAGCCAATTATTAACTTAATTCGGCTGTTAAGTATAACCTCCACCCACACCAATTCGCACGGAGTATCTACTTCGACTTCACTACAAGATAAACCACTACTGACAGACACAAACACTCCACCACCAATTCTGCCTAATCTATCTTTCCTGAACACCGTCTGAGACTTCGTAAAAATTTCTGCAGAACTTATTTCAGGCTTTAGCCAGCTTTCTGTACCTACAACGATATCAGCTTCTGTGCTTTCTATTAGCGCTTGAAGCTCAGGGACTTTTCCAGCGCAACTACAACAATTTACAACTATAATTCCGACTGTTCCTTGATCCAAGCACGTCCTGTAATTGCCAAGCACCCTTTGACATTGCAGCCCATCCCGCACTTTCCCGAGGCCTTCTAACCTAAAAAACCGCCCAGTCCACGCCACACAGCCTCCGCCACCCGTGTAGCCGCCAGCTGAGTGTAGTGAACTCCTGACCTATTCAGCGGAACCCGAAACCCCACCACCCTATGGCGCAAGTCAAGGAATCTGCAGCCAATACGGTCGCACAACCGTCTGAGCCTCTGATTCAGACCCTCCACCCGGCTCTGCACCAAAGGTCCGCAGTCGGTTCTGTCAACGATGCTGCAGATGGTGAGCTCTGCCTTCATCTCGTAAGCAAGACCGGCAGCCTTCACCAAATCAGATAGCCGCTGGAATCCAGAGAGAATTTCCTCAGATCCAAAGCGACACACGTCATTAGTGCCGACATGTGCCACCACCTGCAGCTGGCTGCATCCTGTGCTCTTCATGGCATCCGGAAGGACCCTTTCCACATCAGGAATGACTCCTCCCGGAATGCACACGGAGTGCACACTGGATTTCTTCCCCTCCTTAGCCGCCGTATCCCTAAGGGGCCCCATTACGCGCCTAACATTGGAGCTCCCAACTACCAGTAAGCCCACCCTCTGTGATTGCCCGGACCTTGAAGGCTGAGAATGATCCTCTGAAACAGGGCAGGCAGCTGCATCTGGCTCAGCCAGAGACAGTGCCTGAAACCGGTTTGTCAGACGCACCGGGGAGGCTTTCTGATCAGCCTCCGGGGACGCCTTTCGCTGCCTGCCACGCCTTGGAACGACCTCCCAATCAACCACAGGCGAGGGCTCAGCCCCACTGCGGGCAGCAACCGGGGCAACCACAGCGGCAGACCGATCTGGGGACAGACGGGACGAGGTTGACATCCCCGTGATATCCGAGTCCGGTTCCCCACAGTAGTGCCCATTGGCAACAGCCTCAAGCTGCGCGACCGAAGTCAGCGCCGATTGCAGCTGTGAGCGAAGGGATGCCAAGTCAGCCCTCATCCGAACACAGCAATCGCAGTCTCTGTCCATTCTAATCGATGCTACCAGTGTTAAAGACTGCGATGGAGCTCCGTATGCCACGGCAAACTGGCTGACACTGACGGCGGCGGTGCACAAATGCTGTGCAGCTAGCGCCATTCGACGGCCAACACCGCGGTTCCTGGTGTGTCCGCTGTGCCGTGCGTGTGATCATTGCTTGTACAGCCCTCTCGCAGTGTCCGGAGCAAGTATGGTGGGTCTGACACACCGGTGTCAATGTGTTCTTTTTTCCATTTCCAGGAGTGTACATGGTTGCATCTGGAGAGGTCTCTGGAATATGAACAGGCTCTCTAAGTATCACTGGCCGGAATTGTCGGATGCGGAATATTATCGGAAAAGTCGGAAGAAAAATTAATAGTTACAAAATATAGCAATAGATGGGGCTGTATGCATCATAATTTAATATTGGTCGACTACAAATGACAACTGAATCATACGCCTGAGGTGTACGTTTGACGTTAAACAAACTGTACTACTCAGTGTGCATGGGTGTACAGGTGTGATACTGTTAGTTACGTAAGCCCATCCACCAAAGCAAGGTCACGTCACATCGGACGGGAAAAATCAGTTTTTAATTGTCCTGAGGCCAAAAACCGCATAAAAAGCGTCAATCAGAATCAAATCGGATTATTAATTTCCGTGTGACTGGCGCAAAACACATTCAGTATCCTGTCCATCGTTTTCTGCAACAATTTGAAATCGAGAAACAGCATGTTCCACAACTGGTCGAAGTTTTTCCAAGGTCACGTTCAGAATGTGTAGCGCAATGCGTGCCTTCAATACAACTAAGTTTGCACAGGTGATAGGGACGGCCAGGCTGCAGGGAAGTGGCGGCTGATAATTCTAGCGTTTCCGAAATGGCGCTGCAGCAGCTGCTTACCTGGATTTGAAATGTGCGGAGGTGCGCCATCTTGCATCAAAATGATCCCATCTACACATCCACGCTGTTGGAGAGCTGGAATAACGTGGTTGCGCAAAAGACACTCACAGCACTTACAAGTAGCGTTACAGGTAACAGGACCGGAAACAACTGTCTCTTCGAAAAAATATGACCCTATATAAATGATGCCGTAAACCCGTACAACACAGTGACATTTTCAGGATGAAGTGGTAGAGGTTGATTTGCGTGCGGATTTTAAGTTGCCCATACTCGACAATTCTCTGTATTGACATATCCTGCCAGATGGAAGTGGGCTTCGTCTGTCCACAAAATCTTCCACGGCCTATCATTGTCCCTTCTATGCGTTCAAGAAACTCTAAAGGGAAGGTCTCTCTTTCTGGCAGGTGAACAGGAAGCAACTCGTGCACATGAGTAATTTTGAAAGGACAGCAAAGAAGGACGTTCCGTAAGATTTTACACACAGTGCTCAAGGGTATTTCCAACGTTCGGGCAATTCTCTGTGCACCACACGTTTGCACACCACAACTCGTCTCCTCCGTCATTACTGTGACCACTGCTTTCACTGACGTCGAATCAATTCGTTTCCTCCCTCTACCATGTTGCACACCAAAAGAACCCGTCTTTACGAATTTCCGAATCATTTTCTCCAGACCAACGGCAGTCATCGGACCAACGCCTTTTTCCAAACCCTTCAGTGTCCGGAACTTGCTTAGAGCGACGTGTGCACAGTCATCATTCTTGTAATGCAGCTTTACAAGCAGAGCGCTATCGTGCATTGAGACAGTCATGGTGAACGTCGCAGACGCGAAAGGAGGGAAAGCCGTGTACCCGGCGTGTTGATACCAACTTCAATTGGTCATGCGCATGACAAGTTTTTTCATTTACGTATTCTGACACATACAACGCCATCTATTGCTCAGTTTTCACATTTTTTTTTCAGCCGTACGTTCCCCCACCCCCCACCCCCTTTCTCCGATAATATTCCGTTGCAATTTGACGTCATTCAGACCAGTGGTGTTATTTCTACAGCGTTTTGAAAGTTTAACTTTAATTATGATCACCCAGTATATCCGCAAACTAAACCTCTGTTGCCTCGAAGGTACACTTTGCATGGTTAATAACTAGGCCTTGCAAACGTAAACGATCAAATATTGTGTTTAAATGTTCTAGATGCTCCACTACTGAGGCAGACATCAGAAAAAGGTCATCTATATTGACATGATAGAAATCCAGATCTCTTGTGACTTCGTTCATAAAGCGTTGAAATGTCTGCGCCGCATTACACAGTCCGAAAGGCATTCTCCAAAACTCACAAAGACTGAAGGGCGCTGTTACAAATAGCTGTTTTCTGTGCCTTGTGGTGCAACAGGAAACTGATAGTGCGCTCGCACTGACTCAAAAGCAGACAATATTGTATTACCGTGTATGGTGAAAGCGAAATATTCTATGTCTGGCACCGGATACCGCTCAGGAGAGGACATTGTGTTGAGTTGGCGATAATCGCCACAAAAGCACGTCCATTGTTCTTCTTTGGCACTACGTGTAACGGGGCTGCCCAACTGCTACTCCAAGCTTGACGGAAGCCTTGTGTCAGCGTGCTACAGAATTCCTGCTTCACGACTTTTACTTTTTCCGGCCTTAGACGCCGAGGATGTGCGTAGACTGGTGGTCCTGGTGTGGTATGAATGTGTTGTTCTGCCGTGTGTTTCAATGGCGCCAAGGTGTGCAATTGTTCTGCGATCTCTGGGAACTTCCGTAACTGGTTTATGTATGGAGTATCCCCCGAAATTGTGCGTACTGTCGTGTGAATGACACTGCATACCTTTCCTTGGCTATCCAGGTTAGTAGTAGAATCTATCAGTCGCTATGATGTGTAGGACGCGGACCAGGCCGTGAAAAGGTAACAAATCAGCTCCCAGAATAGGCTGCGCGACGCATCTGCAACTGTAAACTGCCCTTCGAATCTGCGGCGTGATGCGAGACTAAGTACTAGTGTGACGCATCCATATATCCTGATCCTGAAGTCGTTGGCGAAGAATAGGCAGTAATAATCCGCCCATGTGTCTACCAAATAATGTATATTTGTGTTACGGCCGTGATGAAAAGTGATGTCTGCTGTTGCCAGGAGTAGCTGCTGCAGATATGCAGTCTGTCATGTTTCCTTTTGCATGGTGGCGTACATTTCCGGTCTTCGCTGCCTAACTTCTTATGGTACCAGCATATATTCGTGGTTACAGGAGATCGATTTCGGCTTCGCGACGATCGAAGACGTAGCCGACGACAAGAGTGCGTCATTTGTCGTGCAGCTAACTGCGAGTTCAGGGATGACAGAGTCACTGCGGGCACATTACCTTGTTGCGAAACTGATGTTGACACATACGCAGACGGATAAATTTTCACTAATCCATCTGCTGTCTGTGCTAGGACGTTCAAATAACCGGCATAAATTCTCGGTGTTTCGGGAGGTAGGCGTGACAACCAGGCGTTTCGTAGAACGTCGTCACTGATTGTATTAGTCGCGAGCGTCGTAGAAGTTGCGATTGGATTCGATCGCTGAGTTCTTCCGTTCGCAAAACTTATTACAGCCGCTTTGTCTGTGGTTGAGAGTGGTTAGCACACTGGACTCGCATTCGGGAGGACGACGGTTCAAACCCCCGGCCGGCCATCCTGATTTAGGATTTCAGTGATTTCACTAAATAGCTCTAGGCAAGCACCGGGATGGTTCATTTGAAAGGTCACGGCCGGCTTCCTCGCCTAATTCGATAGGACTGACGCCTCGCTGTTTGATCCCCTCTCCCCAAATCAACCATCTGATTGTGATAGGCGTGTCACTAAATCGTTTTTAATAGACCCATACAGTTAGATGTTCGGCGATGCAGCGAGGATGTCTTGCACTTCTGCAGCTAGCTCTTCATTTAGTGCTGCGACGACATAGCTGTATTTTGTTTCATCTGAGCTGACACGAACTGGATTTCCAGCTGTGCGAACAATAATACAGGGTAATGTTGTCGCCTGCACCCGTGGGCTAAGGGCTGGCGTCTTTGATTAGTAATCAAAACGTCCTCGCTCCCGGGTTCGAAATGCGCCACCGCTTAAATTTTGATTAATAATCAGCGTTGGCGGCCTAAGACTTCCGGCATAAGAAGTCAGTCTCATTCTGCCAACAGCCTTGTCAAAGAGGACGAAGGAGCGGTCAGAGGTTCAGTGCACTCTCTTGTTCTTGGTGTCGGAAATTGCCCCTAAAGGCGTAAGAATCAGAATGATCAACGGCTTGAGGTTGCAGAAGGCAATACAAACTACTGCATTTAAAGACACATAACGTGTATCCACAGCACATATGACCTGTAATTGAATGAGTGTCATGATGGTCTCTCCATTGATAAAAGATACAGGAATAGTCCCCCCAATTCGGATTCCGGCTGGGGACTGCCAAGGGAGAGCTGATCATCAGAAAAAGACTGAATAACCAACGAGAGGATAACGTTCTCCGAGTCGGGGCGTGGAACGTCAGAAGCTTGAACGATGTAGCGAAACTAGAGAACCGGAAAATGGAAATGCAAAGGCTCAGCCTAGATATAGTAAGGGGCAGTGAAGTGAAATGGAGAGAAGACAAGGATTTCTGGTCAGATGAGTATAGGGCAATATCAACAGGAACAGCAATTGGTATAACGGATGAATAGGAAGGTAGGACAGAGAGTGTGTTACTGCGAAGAGTTCAGTGATATGGTTGTTCTCATCAGAATCAAGAGCAACCCAACGCTGACCACGATAGTTCAGGTATACATTCCGACGTCGCAAGATGAAGAGTAGAGAAAGTGTATAAGGATATTGAAAGAGTAATACAGTACGTAAAGGGAGACGAAAATCTAACAGTCAAGGGGGATTGGAATGCAGTTGTAGGAGAAGGAGTAGAAGAAACGGCTACTGGAGAATATGGGCTTTGGACAAGGAATGAGAGAGGAGAAAGACTAATTGAATTCTGTCATAAATTTCAACTACTAATTGCGAATACTCTGTTGAAGACTCGCAAGAGGAGGGGGTATACATGGAAAAGGCTGGGTGACACGGAAAGATTTCAGTTAGATCACGTCATGCTCAGAAAGAGATTCGGAAATCAGATACTGGATTCTAACACGTACCCAGGAGCAGATATAGACTCGGCTCACAGTGTACTAGTAATGAAGAGTAGGTTGAAGTTTAAGATATTAGTAGAAAGAATCAATACGCAAAGAAGTGGGATAAGGAAGTACTAAGGAATGACGAGATACGCTTGAAGTTCTCTAAGGCTGTAGATAAAGCAATAGGGAATAGCTCAGCAGGTGGTAGTACAGTTGAAAAGGTATGAACATCTCCAAAAAGAGCAATCACAGAAGTCTGAAAAAAATCATAGGTGCAAAGAAGGTAACTGCGAAGGAACAATGGGTAACAGAATAAATACATCAGTTGGTCGATGAAATAAGGAAGTACAAAATGTTTCAGGGAAATTCAGGAATACAGAAATACAAGTCGCTGAGGAATGAAATAAATAGGACGTGCAGGGAAGCTAAGACGAAATGGCTGCAGGAAAAATGTGAAGAAATCGAGAAACAAATGACTGTCGGAAGGACTGGCTCAGCATATAGGAAAGTCAAAACAGTCTTCGGTGAAGTTAAAAGCAAGGGTGGTAACAGTAAGAGTGCAACGGGAATACAGAGGAGAGAGCGAACAGGTGGAAAGAGTACACTGAAGGTCTCTATGACGGGAAGATTTGGAGGACTCATAAGGCGGAAGGTACAGGTAACATTCCATCAGAATTTCTAAAATCAGTGGGGAAAGTGGCAGCAAAACGACTACTCACGTTGGGGTATATAATGTATGGGTCTGGTGACATGCCATCTGACTTTCATAGAAATATCATCCACATAATTCCAAAGACTGTAAGAGCTGACAAGTGCGAGAATTATCACACAATCACTTTAATAGCTCATGCATCCAAGTTGCTGACAAGAATAATACACAGAATAATGGAAAAGAAAATTGAAGATGTGTTGGATGACGACCAGTTTGGCTTTAGGAAAGGTAAAGGCACCATTAGGATATTCTGAAGTTGCGTTTCATAATGGAAACAAGACTAAAGAAAAATCAAGACACGTTCATAGAATTTGTCGACCTGGAAAAAAGCGTTCGACATTGTAAAATGCTGGATGTTGGGCTCTGTAAGGTTTCCTTTTCTGAGCAGCGACCGTGGAATATAAAATTATAAAGAATGTAGCAACCAGTCGCGGAAACATAATTTATTTATCTTGTTGCAGTACTTCTACTTATGGCATGTATCGGTTAGAAAAATACACCGATGATGACTGATATCAGTCTAAATCGATTTGCAACAAGATAAATAAATTATGTTTCCGTGACAGCTTCCTACGTTCTTTATAATGTAAAATATTGCAATATGTTCGAAATTCCGAGAAAATCAGGGGTAGGTTATAGGGAGAGACGAGTAATATACAATATCTGCAAGAGCCAAGAGGGAATAATAAGAGTGCACGACCAAAAAAGAAGTGCTCGGATTAAAGAGGATGTAAGACAGGGATGTTCAATATATACACTGATCAAGCAACGATGGAAATAAAAGAAAGGTTCAGGAGTGGAATTAAAATTCAAGATGATAAGATATCAATGGTACGATTCACTGATGACATTGTTCTCCTGAGTGAAGGAGAAGAAGAATTATATGTGATGAATGGAACGAACAGTGTATTGTGTACAGAGTACCGATTGAGAGTAAATCGAAAAGAGACGAAAATAATGAGAAGCAGCAAAAATGAGAAATGGAAGCAACTTAACAACAGGATAGATAGTCACGAAGTAGACGAAGTTAAGGAATTCTACCTTAGCAGCAAAATGACGAAAAGCGGTCGGAGCAATGAGGGCATCAAAAGTAGACCAACACTGGCAAAAAAGGGCGTTCCTGCCCAAGAGAAGTATACTAGTATAAACATAGGCCTTAATTTGAGAAAGAAATTTCTGAGAACGTACGTTTGGAGCACAGCAAGGATAATAGAATCGAAGTATTTGAGATGTGGTGCTACAAGCGAATGTTGAAAATTAGGTGGACTGGTATGATAATGTATGAGGAGGTTCTGCACAGAATCGGAGAGGAAAAGAGTATGTAGAAAACACTGATAGGAGAAGGAACAGGATGATAGGACATCTATTAAAACATCAGGGAATACCTTGCATGGTACTAGTGGGAATGGTAGGGGACAAAAACTGAAGAGGAAGACAGAGATCGGAATACATCCAGCATATAACTGAGGACGTGGGTTGCAAGTGCTACTCTAAGATGAAGAGGTTGCCACAGGAGCGGAATTCGTGGTGGGTCGCATGAAACCAGTCAGAAGACTGATGACTCAAAATAATAATAATAATAATAATAATAATAATAATAATAATTTTGTTGGAAAGGTGGGGGTTTGATTGCGATTCTGCAGATACCGCTGCTAGCAGCTGATTCTGCATCTATTCTTGGGTCTGTCGTTACGATTGTGAAAAGAAATGCTACGCGGCTGGTGCGGAAGAAACGAGTCTGTGTGTTGCGATGCGATACGGCGCGTCGGAGTCGGCGCGGTTGTACTGACATAATATCACGTTTGTATCACCAAAACTTATGAGGGTTAATGATTTATTTCCACATATTACATTACATTAATACTCGGATGTATAGGTACGTCAGATTCCCTAATACATGAAGCATGGAATACTAAACTAAATTGAAAATCAAAGAATAACCCAACACAGGGAGCAGAAGCTGGAAACACTGCTTCAGTTGCAAGGTTCTTTTTGTTTAGAACACGACCGGTTCCGGGCTCTTAATATAGCCATCATCAGGTGTGTGCTGTGACCCCGACCGCCATGGTGAACGAGTTAAGGGACACGATGTATCGCCAGCGAGCGTTGATGTTGGTCATATAAGAGCCCGAAACCGGTCGTGACCTTAATAAAAAGAACCTTACAACTGAAGCAGTATTTTCAACCTCTGCTATAATGCTCAGTTGCAAATGTTCCTCCGACAGGATTGTTTGTTGCAACACACAGAATTGTACATGTCACGGGATATTCATGCACACTGCCACGGTGCTTGTCATCGTGGTGTGATGCTCTACAATGCTAAAGCAACTGCTTTAAATGATTCGAGAGCGTAATAGCTTAAACATTTAGGCACCTAAGCAAGTTCATTGCACGAGTTAGTTTTTCTGTTTATTTGCCCCTAAATGTCGAAAGAACACCTAAGACACGCCGTAGAGAGTATTACTTTCGTAGTCTAGGGGAGATAAGATTTGCAGACTCACTGCACTAGGAAATTATACAACTACGGAAAAAATTTATCAGCAGACTCAGATCAATTGTCAACATTTGAGTATCACTGAAACAGTTTAGCCTGTGACAGGAGAATAAAAACGGTACCACACACTTCCTACTATCAGCTCCATAGCAACGTCAATACATTACGTTGACTTCCAAATTTCTCCCACTGAACCGGAAACATATATCGCTACCAGTCTCAATTTAACTGACTCTGCTTAACTGCTAACTGAAACACCACAATGTCATAAAAAGTCTGAGCGAGGAAATTTCCCAATATCATGTTCCAAGCAAGAAAGTTCCGACAGCCACAGGAAATGGAACGCATCAAGTCTCACAGAGACTTTAGCTACTTGAAGAAAAATATTTGAATTATAAAGAAGTCGACATGCAGTAAGATCCACTATATCATTAATCCATAATTAGAGTAAGCGTTGTCTTATACGTCACTGCCGTTCTCATTATGGAAAACTCATATAAATAATAAAAAAATGCCCGTGTGGGGTTGTTAGATCCTCGAAAGATGTTACAGCAGTGAAAAGGGCATAAGACAAAAATAGAGTCGGCCGCAGTGGCCGACCGGTTCTAGGAGCTACAGTCTGGAACTGAGGGACCGGTACGGTCGCAGGTTCGAATCCTGCCTCGGGTGTGGATGTGTGTGATTCCCTTACCCTTACGTTAGTTAGAATTAAGTAGTTCTAAGGGACTGATGACCTCAGACATTAAGACCCATCGTGCTCAGAGCCATCTGAACCATTTGACCAAAAAAAAATAGATTGAATGAAATCGAGGAAGACTTCAAGAAAAAAGTACGGGTAATTTCTACAAAATATTCACGGAAAATATAATGGGTTTTCAGCCTCCAAATATCTGTTTCAGAAGAACAAATGGATCTCTAGAAACAAATACTAAAGAAAATTGCTATATTCTTAAAGGATACTTTTATAACTCCTCAATTGTGAGAACTCAAAAAAAAATTACACTTCACTAAAACACTACTTAACCCAGACTCGAAGCCGCCTACAGACACAGAGCTAGAAGAGGTTATAAAACAACTAAAGAACAACAGAGCCCCATGGAAAGATGGGATTATCGCCGAGATCTGGAAACTCACAGACCAAAATATTACCAAAAAAAAAAAAATTATAAAATTCTGTTGGGAATATGGAGTACAGAGAAAATTCCACGGGAATGGAAATGCGCTCTGATTCACCCACTCGATAAAGAGGGACACAGAACAGACCCTAATAATTACAGAGGTATCTCATTATTACCGGTCACTAACAAAATGTTGTACAAGATGTTACTGAACAGACTGGAACCACAAGTGGATACAAAGATAGATGAAAACTAGGCAGGGTTCAGAAGAGGAAGATCCTGTATTGAACAAATTTGGAATATACGAACATTCTTGAAGATCAGACAGGCGAACAACACTGTAGTTACATTTGTGGACTTTAAAGAGGCCTATGACTCCATTGACAGGCAGACTCTCTTTGACACACTAGAAGAATATGGACTAGAGAGAAAAACTAGTGCACTGATAGAACAGACACCACATCCAAAATAAAATTTATTGGGAGAAATCTCAGAGCCATTTGAGATACATACAGGGGTCAGACAAGGAGATGGTCTGTCACCACTTGTATTTAACATAGTCCTGGACAAAATTATCAAGCAGTGGGAAGAAAACGTAAAAGGAAATGATTTAGGAAGAACACGTGCGAATAAGACAATCAAAAGATACTTAGCATTTGCAGATGACTTGGCAACACTCAGCAACAGAGAAGAAGCTCAAGAAGTCCTGGAATATTTACGTGAAGTCTCTGTTAAAACAGTGTTACAGGTGTCATACGAGAAAACACAATATATGGAATGAGAGAACAGCAATACACAAGTCAAGCACACAAAATATGGATAGTTTAAAAAAATGAAAAAACTAAAGTATCTTGGAGAATACATAAAAATAGGGGAATGAAACAATACATCAACGCTGAACGAACAGAAAAGCTTCAGAAAGAGCCGCGCGGTATAGGGCGCCTTGTTACGGCCCGTGCGGCTCCCGCCGTCGGAGGTTCGAGTCTTACCTCGGGCATGGGTGTGTGTGTTGTCCATAGCGTAAGTTAGTTTAAGTTACATTAAGTAGCGTGTAGGCTTGCGGACCGTCGACCTCAGTAGTTTGGTCCCATAAGACCTTACCACAAATTTCCAAAATTTCCAGAAGGCGTACAAACTTACATGGACACAGTGCAATAAAAGAGGCATCTCAAGACTCATACACTACGATACAGTTGCACTACTAGAAGCCCTCTATTCATTAGAGATGACCACGATGGGGGCATCAGGCATCACAGGGACAGAAAAAATAGAACATGAAATCCTTCGAAAAGTTTTTGGAGCAGTATATAGAGATGGTATATCGATGAAGAGGCCAACCAAAGAAGTATACGAACATACAGACAGACTCACAGACATAATCAGGAAAAGGCGATTAACATTCTTTGGGCACATACACAGAGTGAGCAACACCAGACTCACAAAGAGGATGTTTGATGTAGTCAACAGCTCAGTCAAAAAAACCAACTGGTTTCATGAAATAGAAGAAGACCTAAAATAAATCAATTAAGAAATGATGGATGAAAGAGACAAATTCAGAAACAAAATTATGAACACTAAATTTGAAGCAAAAGAAACGAAGAGACCAGGGAAAATATGGACAGAACAAAGGAAACACAAAGACAGTCAAAGAATGAAGAGTTTTTGGGAAGAGAAAAAGAAGAAGAAACATAAAAAAGGGGAAAGTTGGATAATCATGTAATATTCAAGTTCAATCACTGTCTTAAGGACAAAAATGTATAATAATAATAATAATTAAAAGTGGAAACATGTAGCTTTGAACTCTGCCCTGTACCCACTACACCATAAAGATCAATGTCAGAGCACTCTCCGTGGACACTGAAGTCCATATGCTCCTCGAACGTAATTTTGTGGCTTTTATCTTCGTTCTAAAACTTACAAAGTTATCATTTCAACTTGAAAAAGACGAATATGAGCAATTTTAGAAAAACAACAATCTTGTTGGTAAAATATGTCTTTCATTCTTAGTTAAGCCTCAATGGTAGATAGTGAGCTGTTATGAGCGCATTCTTAAAACTTTTATAGCCTTTGTGTCTCATATCTGCTGCTCTTGCTGCTATTCATAACATTCAGTCATTAAATGAAAGAACAAGTTTACTGTTACCAGTCACCGTTTTATTTATTTCCACGACGCGTTTCGAAGGTTTAAACCTCCATCATCGGGTGGATTTACATTATTTAGTATTACATTTGTGTGTGTGTTGTGTTACGATTTTTGGAGGAACTTATGGCACTGCCTAGTGGAGAAACAAGACACTATTTCAGAATATGGTTTAAGATTACATTTGACAAAAAATTTAAGTGATATCTAATGGTAAACATTAAATAAGTAAACTAGAGTACCTCCAGTGGTCACAGGTCCCTTTTGCTGTCGTAACACATCACATGTATACTGCTACATTTCTAAACAAATATGGCGTCTGGAATCAGCTGGGTGCAAGGTTCGTATAGCAGAAGAGAAGACATAATTGCAAAGTGCAAAGAATATACATCGTAACAACATTATTATAGAGTAATTGTTTAAAGCATTTGGAGGCGTTTGTTTAGAGGTGTCGAATATATGTGTGTGTACTTCAGGTGGTATATAAATCCAATTTTGTAAAGTTAAAACAGTTAAACATTCGTACTCGTTTATACAATCAGGTGAAATGTTAAAATGGCTTAAACTCCATACTTGTTAATAACAATTAGGTGAAATGTTACAGACTTGAATTACAATGATCATAATGGCTACAGCAGTAAAATCGTATATAGATGACACTCTTTGATTGGGATTAATAAACAGATGCGAGGGGCTGGAGGCAGAACAGAAGGAGAGGAAGAGAGAGAGAAAGTGTGTGTGTGTGTGTGTGTGTGTGTGTGTGTGTGTGAGAGAGAGAGAGAGAGAGAGAGAGAGAGAGAGAGAGAGAGAGAGAGGAAAAAGTGACTATATGAGAGCAAACATTTACATGGCAAGGAGTCTTAAGATTACATGTTGCATATACTAGCTGCCTAAAGGTTGGGGTAATATATTGGTTAATGCTATAAAATATGCAGATATATATACATTTGTGCCAGTAGTTGATGTACATACAGTTTTAAGCTGGCAGGGGGTACAAGCTGTTGGTGTGAAGAGTTATCTGTGAATGAGGTCAATCTCTTGTACACTTGGCGGCTCTCAATATTTATGGTAAATATTAGGATGTGTGCACATGTGTGTGTGTGTGTGTGTGTGTGTGTGTGTGTGTGTGTGTGCATTTTTAAGAGTGTAGGCAGTTGCTGAAAACAGAGATGATACTATTGTAAATATTGTCATTTAAGATGGATTCTGGTTGTTTCATTTGGTGTTTGTATATTTGGAGTGTTTCAAGGATGTCTAGTTTTCTGCCTTTTGGTTGGATGTGTAGGATGCTAATACTTGTGTTGTTAACATGGTGTTTTGTGTCATGCAGGTGGGTAGCTATTGCTGATGTGTGGTATTTTTTGTTTTTTAGTGTTGCCATGTGTTCCTTGAACCTAATCTCAAATGATCTGGCTGTCTGGCCTATGTAGAAGCAGTCACAGTCCAAACATTCAATTTTGTACACACCTGTGTGATGAAGTGGGTAACTTCTGTCCATCTTGTTGTGTGTTGTAAAGGATATGCTTATGCCTTTTCGTTTGAAGACATTGGCAATCTGTTCGCATTTAAAGACATTCAGTCAGTTCCATAATCTATATCTTAAATCAAGCAAACTTCAGCACACACAGCTTAGGTAAGTACAGAGTGAACGCCCGACATTTTGCATTTCCTCAATTAATTTTCCACTTCCTCTATCTGACGCCACGCCCTGGTCCGATTTTTATGCTGCTATTGCCACTAGTCTGACCATTCTGCAGTTTTGTTGATAGTGGTCCAGTTTTTTTCTGATAGAGTACGTACACATATATAAAGATTTTTACAAACATATAGATCATCTGATAATGACTTTCTAAGAAGCCTAAACTGTTAATAGCATTTGTGCAACCTGAGAGCGGAAGACAGCTTCCGTGGTCACACTAGGCAGTACACATAGTCTGTGGAAAAAACAAAAATAAAATGTATGCGTTCTTCAAGAATGCATAATAGAACGTCCAGACACCAAATGGTCTATCAGATGCAGTTAGCAGTGTTCTCGGATTGTTTCAGGACTACATACTGTTGTTTAAAGTATGATTGCAGGATGATTTTTGGGAAGTACAGAACAACTTGAACAGCGTTTCCAGCTCTTGTAATGAATGACAATTCTCTCAGTAAGGAAATCAATAAGACATTCAGGCTAAAAGTAAGAAATAACCCGATTTTATTATATTATAAGACTATGGCAAATGTATGATATGTGTCACATATTTTAAACATTAAAGAAAAATACAATGAGGGTATGTAGTGATTCAGAGAGGGCAAATAGAAGACAAGGATATGTTGGAATTATTAAGAGAAAGTATTGTACACATCCATTAATAAGGAAACCCTAAATACCATTTCAATGCAAACAGAAGACAAATACATATTCTAAATATCAAGAGGAAGTATTGTGCATATCTGTTAAGGAAATCGTAAATATCATTTTAATCGTTCTATCCTAGAAAACTTCCTTTTCCAATGAAATGAAATGAAATGAGCGTATGGCATTGCTGGCCGGGAGGCCCCGTACGGTGTAGTTCGGCCGCCGACTGATAGACTTCTTCCAGTCGATGCCACATTGGACGACCCGCTTGGTGGTGATGAGAATGACATGACGATGAGGACAACACGACACCCAGTCCACCAGCGGATAAAATGTCCAACGCGGCCGGGAATCAAACCCGGGCCCACTGCATGGAAGACAAGCACGTTACCATTCACCTAAGCAGGCGGACTACCTTTCCAGTGTTCGTAGTCTTTATTCCACACCCCTAACAGCAGGCTTGCATGGAATTCACGAACGTGCGCTCTCGCATAAAGGAATTTGGAAAGTCCAGTTGAATGGCACACCACTGCAAGAAAGCACTGACAGAAATCAATTCGATGTGGAAAATCGACTGAGTTAAGGGCGTCAACCTTCTGGATGCAGTAGGGGTGCAAATCACCTTCATGCCACAAACGCCAAATTGTGGAATGGCTTACACTCATTTGCCAAGCAAAACGCAGCGATTTTGTTAAGAATGTTTTTTTTTTTTTCAACACTGCCCACTCCCTTTCATCAGGTCTTGGTGTACGCACTGTGCATTGACGACTGCTTCCGTGAGACCATCGCACCTGTGACGCAAAATGAATACGCCGGGTTTCGAAGTAGGCCTTAAATGCACACGTGCCATGATGAGAATGAACCAGTGGAAAATGTACCTCAAGTAAACCTGTCTCTCGTAGAGAGCTGTGGACGGCAGTAAATGTATGTGGACCTGGCACTCGACGATTCGGAAATCGTGGAAAGCACAAACGTTGGGCAGTGTGAGCATATCCATCCGGCGGACCGTAAGCGCAGTGCATGCCTCTTCTGCTCGGGGACTGAGTGTTCGTGTTGTCCTCATCATTTCTTCATCATCATTATTCGTGACAGTGGCTAGATTGGACTGTGAAAAAAAATTGACTGTGTAAAAATTTGGACTTTGTACGGGCGCTGATGACCGCGCAGTTGACCGCCTCCCAAACCAAACATATATACAGTGGATGTATGCTCCTTCCTCTCAAGAATAGCGCTCAATTTCCTGTCCTTTCCACACGGTAATAAACGCAAGAGTGTCTCCGTTTGATAACAAACTGACACAGGCGACCCAGACTCCAAAGCGTGCCTTTAAACTCTATGTGACAACTATCGAATAGCCATTTGCTCAGCCAAAAGCAACGAGCTCACGCCCCAGCATGAGGCGGAAAACCCGTAGTGGTGTCCCGGTTGAAGTTTTATAACTTTTATTATATACAGGGTGTTACAAAAAGGTGCGGCCAAACTTTCAGGAAACATTCCTCAAACACAAATGAAGAAAAGATGTTATGTGGACGTGTGTCCGGAAACGCTTAATTTCCATGTTACAGCTCATTTTAGTTTCGTCAGTATGTACTGTACTTCCTCAACTCACCGCCAGTTGGCCAAATTGAAGGAAGGTAATGGTGACTTCGATGCTTGTGTTGACATGTGACTCATTGCTCTACAGTACTAGCATCAAGCACATCAGTACGTAGCATCAACAGGTTAGTGTTCATCACGAACGTGGTTTTGCGGTCAGTGCAATGTTTACAATGCGGAGTTCGCAGATGCCCATTTGATGTATGGATTAGCAAGGGGCAATAGCCGTGGTGCGGTACGTTTGCATCGAGACAGATTTCCAGAACGAAGGTCTCCCTACAGGAAGACGTTCGAAGCAATTGATCGGCGTCTTAGGGAGTACGGAACATTCTAGCCTATGACTCGCGACTGGGGAAGACCTAGAACGACGAGGATACCTGGAATGGACGAGGCAATTCTTCGTGCAGTTGACGATAACCCTAATGTCAGCGTCAGAGAAGTTGCTGCTGTACAAGGGAACGTTGACCACGTCACTGTATGGAGAGTGCGACGAGAACCAGTTGTTTCCGTACCATGTACAGTGTGTGCAGGCACTATCAGCAGCTGATTGGCCTCCACGGGTACACTTCTGCGAATGGTTCATTCCAACAATATGTCAATCCTCATTTCAGTGCAAATATTCTCTTTACGGATGAGGCTTCATTCCAACGTGATCAAATTGTAAATTTTCACAGTCAACATGTGTGGGCTGACGAGAATCCGCACGCAATTGTGCAATCACATCATCAACACAGATTTTCTGTGAAGGTTTGGGCAGGCATTATTGGCGATGTCTTGATTAGGCCCCATGTTCTTCCACCTAAACTCAATAGAGCACGTTATCATGATTTCATACTGGATACTCTACCTGTGATGCTAGAACATATGCCTTTACAAGTACAACACAACATGTGGTTCATGCACGGTGGAGCTCCTGCACATTTCAGTCGAAGTGTTCGTACGCTTCTCAACAACAGATTCGGTGACCGATGGATTGGTAGAGGCGGACCAATTCCATGGCCTCCACGCTCTGCTGACCTCAACCCTCTCGACTTTCATTTATGGTGGCATTTGAAAGCTTTTGTCTACGCAACCCCGGTATTCTTCGTGCTCGTATTGTGGACGGCTGTGATACAATACGCCATTCTCCAGGGCTGCATCAGCGCATCAGGGATTCCATGCGACGGAGGGTGGATGCATGTATCATCACTAACGGAGGACATTTTGAACATTTCCTGTAAAAAAGTGTTTGAAGTCACGCTGGTACGTCCTGTGTGTTTCCATTCCATGATTAATGTGATTTGAAGAGCAGTAATAAAATGAGCTCTAACATGGAAAGTAAGCGTTTCCGCACTCATGTCCATGTAACGTATTTTGTTTCTTTGTGTGTGACGAATGTTTCCTGAAAGTTTGGCCGTACCTTTTTGTAACACCCTGTATATGTCCACAACAGCGTTTGTAAATAAAAGTTATAAAACTTCAACCCGATGTCTCTTTTGGCGGCGCAAGATGCTGTTCAACAAAGACTAGTTCCGCACGTTAAGGTGTGCGGAGTAGGTTGGTCTATGAAATGCGCTTGTTATGATATACCTACCGGGCCTCTCATTTTCTACATTCTTTTCAGATACAACCTGTATAACAGGAGGGATTTCATGGTCGGGTAAATGAAGGCGATTGGAGTTTCATTGGGAGAGGACGTGGTTTAGTCTCGAGTGTGTGGGTAACGTAGGATATTCAGAGGTGTTCAAGATGGAGGGTAGGCTGGGGAATTTTATGAGTAAGTAGAGGATGCAGGTGGGGGCAGGTAAACGGATCTGAAAGCCTAGGTGGAGTACGTGTGGTTCGAGGATCTGTAGGACATGATAAAAGGAGAAAGGAGCGTAAGTCCGTGCCACATTGACATAGCAGAGGACAGGTCGGACGGATGAGGGCTTTATAGGTGTGGATGATTGTGGAAGGGGACAATCCCCATATTCCACCGGTTGGTACTTGTAATATTTTAGTCTTTTGTAGTGTAAGTAGGCTGTTTAGGTTTTCTTATTGGTAACGCCACGTAGCGCTCTGTATAAAAATCACTGGCTGTGCTGTGTTCAGTCTGTGGCTAGTTTGAATTGTTGTCTGCCATTGTAGTGTTGGGCTGTTGGCTGTTAACAGCGCGTAGCATTGCGCAGTTGAAGGTGAGCCGCCAGCAGTGGTGGATGTGGGGAGAGAGATGGCGGAGTTTTGAAATTTGTAAGACGGGATGTCATGAACTGCTATATACAAGGTGTTTCAAAAATGACCGGTATATTTGAAAGGGCAATAAAAACTAAACGAGCAGCGATAGAAATACAGCGTTTGTTGCAATATGCTTAAGACAACAGTACATTTTCAGGCGGACAAACTTTCGAAATTACATTAGTTACAATTATCAACAACAGATGGCGCTGCGGTCTGGGAAACTCTATAGTAAGATACTTTCCACATATCCACCATGCGTAGCAATAATATGGCGTAGTCTCTGAATGAAATTACCCGAAACCTTTGACAACGTGTCTGGCGGAATGGCTTCACATGCAGATGAGATGTACTGCTTCAGCTGTTCAATTGTTTCTGGATTCTGGCGGTACACCTGGTCTTTCAAGTGTCCCCACAGAAAGAAGTCACAGGGGTTCATGTCTGGCGAATAGGGAGGCCAATCCACGCCGCCTCCTGTATGTTTCGGATAGCCCAAAGCAATCACACGATCATCGAAATATTCATTCAGGAAATTAAGGACATCGGCCGTGCAATGTGGCCGGGCACCATCTTGCATAAACCACGAGGTGTTCACAGTGTCGTCTAAGGCAGTTTGTACCGCCACAAATTCACGAAGAATGTCCAGATAGCGTGATGCAGTATTCGTTTCGGATCTGAAAAATGGGCCAATGATTCCTTTGGAAGAAATGGCGGCCCAGACCAGTACTTTTTGAGGATGCAGGGACGATGGGACTGCAACATGGGGTTTTTCGGTTCCCCATATGCGCCAGTTCTGTTTATTGACGAAGCCGTCCAGGTGAAAATAAGCTTCGTCAGTAAACCAAATGCTGCCCACATACATATCGCCGTCATCAATCCTGTGCACTATATCGTTAGCGAATGTCTCTCGTGCAGCAATGGTAGCGGCGCTGAGGGGTTGCCGCGTTTGAATTTTGTATGGATATAGGTGTAAACTCTGGCGCATGAGACGATACGTGGACGTTGGCGTCATTTGGACCGCATCTGCAACACGGCGAACGGAAACCCGAGGCCACTGCTGGATCACCTGCTGCACTAGCTGCGCGTTGCTCTCTGTGGTTGCCGTACGCGGTCGCCCTACCTTTCCAGCACGTTCATCCGTCACGTTCCTAGTCCGTTGAAATTTTTCAAACAGATCCTTTATTGTATCGCTTTTCGGTCCTTTTGTTACATTAAACCTCCGTTGAAAACTTCGTCTTGTTGCAACAACACTGTGTTCTAGGTGGTGGAATTCCAACACCAGAAAAATTCTCTGTTCTGAGGAATAAACCATGTTGTCCACAGCACACTTGCACGTTGTGAACAGCACACGCTTACAGCAGAAAGACGACGTACAGAATGGCGCACCCACAGACTGCGTTGTCTTCTATATCTTTCACATCACTTGCAGCGCCATCTGTTGTTGAAAATTGTAACTACTGTAATTTCGAAAGTTTGTCCGCCTGAAAATGTACTGTTGTCCCAAGCATACTGCAACAAACGGTGTACTTCTATCGCTGCACGTTTAGTTTTTATTGCCGTTTCAAATATACCGGTCATTTTTGAAACACCCTGTACATTATGACTTTTGAACACTATTGAGGTAAATACATTGTTTGTTCTCTATCAAAATCTTTCATTTGCTAACTATCCCTATCAGTAGTTAGTGCCTTCAGTAGTTTGCCTCTTTTATTTAGCTGGCAGTAGTGGCGCTCGCTGTATTGCAGTAGTTCGAGTAACGAAGATTTTTGTGAGGTAAGTGATTTGTGAAACGTATAGGTTAATTTAGTCTGGGCCATTCTCTTGTAGGGATTACTGAAAGTCAGATTGCGTTGCGCTAAAAAAATATTGTGTGTCAGTTTAAACACAGTCATGTATAACTGTTCAAAGGGGACGTTTCATATGTCGACCCTTAGCCGATGATACCTCACTGGAATCTTCTTTTTTTTGTAGTTTTTGATATTAGTGTAGCTTTTGTTTATTGCTAGCGTGTAATTGTAGAGAGAATCTCCTTTGTAGTTGCAGTCTTTCATTCTTGTACAGTAAAACAGTTGTGGCATGCATGTAGATTTGCACCAACTATTTCGCAGCTGCGCTTGCAATTAACTAGATATTATTTTCAGTGCTATGTTAACGTGTTCTCTTATTTTTGGTCTTCAAATTGTACTTTTCTGTGTTATCGTGTGAAATATTGTGACAATAATGACGTGTGAAAAACGTAACACTTGGCTCCAACGTAAACTGAGAAATAATAGTGATGATGAGCGTAGCTTATCAGCACCACTGTGTAGTGAATTAGAGACATTCGAAATAGTAATTTGGTAATTGTGCATAGGGAAATGGAGCGGGAGGAAGACAATGGTGTAGACAGTGAAACAAATAGTGAACAGGGAAGCATTATCGATCGAGCGGTCGGCAACAGCTCGCCTCAGGAATCCGAAACGACAGAACACAATATTGCAAATGCTGTTGACTCATGTTTTGGGTCCTCACCGTTTTCTCAAATAAGTCAAGACACATTTTCTGCTTGTCAAAATGTGAATGTTACCGGTGAAAATGCATTGCCAAAAAGCATAGAGGAACAGATTCCAGACACTAATACATTATTATTGCAATTAATGCAACAAATGGAACAAAACCAGAGACAAACAGAGCAAAAGCTTCAAAAGTTAGACACAATGGAACAAAATCTTCAAAAGGTAGACACAATGGAACAAAATCTTCAATAGTTAGACACCACACATGAACAAACACGTGAAGATTTAACTACTGAGTTACATAACATTGAATCCAAATGTCAAAAAGTCTGTAAACACAAACTTGTGAGCATTTTCAACCTATTTTTTCGCGGCATGAAAATGCATTACAGAAATCACGAAGCAGCCATAAAAGAACTGCAAAGTATTGTTCATGAAAATCGTGAGACCTTCCAAGCCAAAACTGACTCAGTTGCATCTACCGATTCGGTTACGCAACTTGCAAAAACTCAGGAAAACTTAAAGGACACAGTAGATACGATTTCAACACAAATGGACACTCTGAAACTTGGTTCAGAAAAACACACAGAGGAAATAATTTCACTATCGGATAAAGTAGCCGAACTTTCAGGTCAGTTCACTAACTTATCTACAAAGGTAGATGATGATCTCAATGACACAAGACCTGTAGCCTTCACTGACACTGAAGAGTACGAACAAATTAAAAAATTCAAACAAAATCAAAATCAAATCAATACACTGTACAAAAGAGAAATCCGGGAAGTACAAGATCAGTTGGCACAAGTAATACAACAATTACATATTTCAGAGGACACTCGCGCTCCAGTACGGGAAGAGGGACATAGAAATACAGAACAACCACAAAATAATAACACAGGACACTTCGGAAATTATGAAAGAAATTGGCAAAGCGCATTTAATTTTGAGATGAAACCGCCGAAACGACGTAACAATGAGCGGTGTGCAACTCGACGACACGATGATTTTGACTATAACCTGTTCATTACTACACGTAAATTCAAAACTTTTAAGAATTCTGGCAACGACATTCATCCACGAGCATGGCTTCATCAATTCTCTCATTGTTTTCCTCCCAACTGGTCATTGCAGCACAGATTAGAATTTATGTGTGGCTACTTAGAGAATGAACCAGCTGTAAGAATGCGATCGGTCATTCACGATTGTCACAGTGAAGGAGAATTTTATCATGCCTTCCCCTCAGCATATTGGTCTCAAGCTACACAAGACCGAGTAATACATAGCATCATAATGATGAAACATTTCGAACAATCTGAATTCTCCAGTCTTGTGAAATATTTCGAAGACATTACCTGAACATTTACGACATATTATTTTGGCAGGATGTTGCAAAGACAACATTGAAGCTTTTTACGGACTCTTAAAAGAATTAGATATTGGCACTGACAATCGCGGAACGCGAAAACAGGAACACAACAATTACAGGTCACATCCGTCGCGATTCCGCGATGAAAGAAATAATAACTGGACACGACAAGGCTATTCTCACAACACTAATCGTGACCAAAACAGAAACAACCCATATGACAACCACTGGCAGAGTAATACACTCCTGGAAATGGAAAAAAGAACACATTGACACCGGTGTGTCAGACCCACCATACTTGCTCCGGACACTGCGAGAGGGCTGTACAAGCAATGATCACACGCACGGCACAGCGGACACACCAGGAAGCGCGGTGTTGGCCGTCGAATGGCGCTAGCTGCGCAGCATTTGTGCACCGCCGCCGTCAGTGTCAGCCAGTTTGCCGTGGCATACGGAGCTCCATCGCAGTCTTTAACACTGGTAGCATGCCGCGACAGCGTGGACGTGAACCGTATGTGCAGTTGACGGACTTTGAGCGAGGGCGTATAGTGGGCATGCGGGAGGCCGGGTGGACGTACCGCCGAATTGCTCAACACGTGGGGCGTGAGGTCTCCACAGTACATCGATGTTGTCGCCAGTGGTCGGCGGAAGGTGCACGTGCCCGTCGACCTGGGACCGGACCGCAGCGACGCACGGATGCACGCCAAGACCGTAGGATCCTACGCAGTGCCGTAGAGGACCGCACCGCCACTTCCCAGCAAATTAGGGACACTGTTGCTCCTGGGGTATCGGCGAGGACCATTCGCAACCGTCTCCAAGAAGCTGGGCTACGGTCCCGCACACCGTTAGGCCGTCTTCCGCTCACGCCCCAACATCGTGCAGCCCGCCTCCAGTGGTGTCGCGACAGGCGTGAATGGAGGGACGAATGGAGACGTGTCGTCTTCAGCGATGAGAGTCGCTTCTGCCTTGGTGCCAATGATGGTCGTATGCGTGTTTGGCGCTGTGCAGGTGAGCGCCACAATCAGGACTGCATACGACCGAGGCACACAGGGCCAACACCCGGCATCATGGTGTGGGGAGTGATCTCCTACACTGGCCGTACACCTCTGGTGATCGTCGAGGGGACACTGAATAGTGCACGGTACATCCAAACCGTCATCGAACCCATCGTTCTACCATTCCTAGACCGGCAAGGGAAGTTGCTGTTCCAACAGGACAATGCACGTCCGCATGTATCCCGTGCCACCCAACGTGCTCTAGAAGGTGTAAGTCAACTATCCTGGCCAGCAAGATCTCCGGATCTATCCCCTATTGAGCATGTTTGGGACTGGATGAAGCGTCGTCTCACGCGGTCTGCACGTCCAGCACGAACGCTGGTCCAACTGAGGCGGCAGGTGGAAATGGGATGGCAAGCCGTTCCACAGGACTACATCCAGCATCTCTACGATCGTCTCCATGGGAGAATAGCAGCCTGCATTGCTGCGAAAGGTGGATATACACTGTACTAGTGCCGACATTGTGCATGCTCTGTTGCCTGTGTCTATGTGCCTGTGGTTCTGGCTGTGTGATCATGTGATGTATCTGACCCCAGGAATGTGTCAATAAAGTTTCCCCTTCCTGGGACAATGAATTCACTGTGTTCTTATTTCAATTACCAGGAGTATAGTTACAGAGAAAGATCGCATTTCCGTAGTGATGAATATAACAGAGACAATCATAGAAACAGACAATATGGCAACCAGAACTATTATTATCACGGGAGACAGAATAACTTCAGTCGCAACGGTTCACCGTGCAGTGATAATTCAGGGAGAAATCCTCCACCACATGAACGACAAACAAGAAACTGTGTAAACTACCGTCAAAACGACAGACCTAAATTCCATCAGAACTGGCGAGCTTCAAACAGGGCAGGACCCTCTCGTCAAGGTGAATTTGTAGAAGTTAGGTCTCCTAATCCCAATAACGCGCCAACAAAGAGACAGACAATGACTCGCACCGTAGGCAGCCACGTGCGCCGGCTGGCTCAGAGAAAAATAACATAGACGGTAACATTGAGAAAAATTCCAGTATTCGTTATCGACGTATACAACATAATAATTACTTTGAAGTTTAAACTATGTCCACTAGGAAGAGTAAAGGATTGCACTACATTTCACATGTAAACCCGTTTATTGAAAGATAATCTGCTTTATAACTTAGTCTTTGTCAAAAAAATTTTCACTTCACGTTACACAGTGTTATTGTGTGTGTACATTCTTGCTTGTTAGTTGCACGATTACGTAACGACTATAAGGCTGACATACTTAGAACATGTACTGGTACTGCTAATGAGATTTTAATGCAACATTTTGCTTTTCTTGAAAATACATTCTCGATTTAAAGTACTTTCTGAGAGATACCAGATGTTACAGTGGTTAGTTTATTTGACAGCTACACGATTATATCACGACGCTACTAATATGTGAAACAATTTACATTGTTGCTTTTGCGGTGTATCTGTTTTATATCTGCACAGTTTTTCTGTATTATTCTGGAAAGTAAAACATGTTTTAGTAGTAACTTTTGTGGTATAGCTACAATGAGACAGTCTTTTTCATAGTACAACAATACGTTACATTATAGTACTTTCTTGATCACGGTAAGGTACGTAATAACTACAATATCTATTCGTAAAGCATTTTACTTTCGTTTATGATGAGAAGTACATTGACTTCAGCAGAACTCCGCTTACAGAGGACGATAACTACGCCACTTCCACAGAATTATCTTACAGCAATAAGCACATTTAGTGCTAAAGGACACGCATTTGAGAGATTAATTTTTGTACTTAGGCCATTTATTTTTCAAGATTTTTGAATTACAAAGAAAGTTTTCCATGATACATTTCATTCCATTGCTGTAATCAGTAACACCTGAGGGTATAATTATATTAATCCTCAGAGGGGTACACGCTTACTTTGTGTACCATGTGTGTGGCAAACACAAGGAGCCCTAGCTAATATGGTATTTGCTTATACAACTTTACACGTCGGTACCATATTTCTCTAATACAGAATTACGCAGCTATCTGATCATTTAACTGAGTGAGACATATATTTATTTTACTACATCAGTGACAGATGTTTACGCAATTACACAGTTGGATAATTTCACACTTATGAAACTGTATTTTGTGTGTACTTTGTGAACTCTTCATATTTTTTGGAACCATTGTGATACTATGAGAGCTTTGAATGTCGCATTTGGTATGGCCTCATGATTTTTAAAGTACGTTTGAGGTAGATGACACCATTGAAATGAGCAGAGAATTTTTTTTTGGTTTTGAAATTATTGCAGTAATTACGACGTTTTTGAGATTTGGCTGAGGTTTTATGATGTTATGATGACAATGTGTATTACGCTGTTGCGGTATGTTTATGATCAATAAGCTGATGCTATATGAGGAATTTGATTATGCTACGTATTTATTGTGATGAAATATTGAAGAAGTGTCTACGAATATGTATATGTGTAATAAAGCAAGGAAGAGTGAGTAGTGGTTAGGGACTCTGGTTTGTGAAAAAGGTTGTTGGAAACCAAGAATCGTACTTTAAGAGTAATGAGATGTATGTAAATGCGTGAATGTATTACAATGCCAACGAAAATTTTTTGGACACTGTTTTATCAATAGTATTTTGTTTCTACAGATTTGTAACGCAAATTCTTGACATGTGAAATTTTTTATATGAGACTGCCACTATAGCGGAAACTGCTGTCGTAAATATTTCAGTAAGAAAGGTAAGTGACCTTGACATAATGCGTTTTGGGCGCCCAGCTGAGAGGTAGTCGTCTGACAAAAGAAAGCCATTAGGAGGAGGAAAAAAAAGAGGGCATTATCCTCACTATTGACATTCCTTTGTAGAAAGCATCGCAAATACGACACGCTCATTACTTGGAAAGATACTTATATCTACATAACTGATTATGACAAGCGTCTTTCTACGAGAATGCAGAGAATTTTTTACTACCTTATGAAATGCCATATAGCTAATGAATGATGTTTCATGCCTTCCTTTGTACATATTTGCTCATTTTGTTTAATATTTAGTCTCTAGGTGTATTGCAGCATTGGTTAAAATAAAATTCAATACATGTACTAATATCACTATTTTATGCCTACAGATCCAGTAAAAAATAATTTAAGATCTACTTCCAAGAAAACGAGGGAACATAAACAGACATTTCCCTTCAGAAGAATTGTATAAATAATTTTTTTACAATTTGGTAAGTTGTGTGCTACAGTAAGTTCTCGTGATGCAACACTCTAGTGTTAAGATGTGACATAGGTATTAAACATGGCATTTTTACTGTAATATTTTTTCTGCTTGTGCTTTGTCATATTTAGATATAAGTTATTACATTTTCTGCTGCTGTTTGTCAGGCATAGTGCTACTAAATTTCACTTTGTATTACTCTGTTAAGCCAGTTTCACTACTGATTTTTTTCTTGTTGCTGCACATTGCCTCTTATTAGTTGTAATATGGCAATTTCTCTGCTAATTTAGATTTACTGCTGCTTTCTTTGCCAATTTGCATTTTTTTTGTCCTTGCTGTTTGTGTTAATTTGTTATGTGCTGCTGCATTGCCTCGTCCCTTGGTATTATTTCTGAGCTCAGGAACTCAGTAGATTTAAGTTAGCTTTAGAGGGGGTAGAATATATAAGAAACTGACTATGATGAATTGGAAGAAATGCATTGAGAAGCTATAAGAAAATGGTTTGGCCAAAAACGTAGTGTACAGTGGAGAAAAACTATTTTTGAAAGAGGATGTGAACAGAATACAGAAAGCATGCTTGGATAGGATTTTTTTGGTGGAAACGAATGTTGAAATAAGAGGAAAGATCTACAGAATGAAGTTTTGGGTTGGACTGCAGTACCAAATGTCACACTGAAAACAAACCCAGTCCTATACCTTTGTGTTATTCCGCTATATGAATTTGTGTTTTTCCTTTCTTTATGTGTTTAGCTAATAAAATTTTTCTGATGTTTAGACATTATTTATTCTGTTTTGTTTTAATGCTCACGTGTGAAGTTGATGTTTTGAAAGTTATTCAGACCTTTTATGTATTTACTTATGTCATAATTCCTGTAACACTGATGTATATGTTTATTTCTATTCTTTGTAAAGCCCCTATTACTACAAATGTTATCTGTATTGTTATGTTTTTAATCATGTATTTCGTACCATTATTATTGTATTCGTATGTTATAAAATTGTAATTGACACCAGTTCATCAAATTAAGTAACTTGTAAGTTACATTTCATTGCACACGTTTCTGTTGGTCATAGTATATGGACAATATGTGAGAAGTAGGGACTGACAGTGTTTGGACTTGTGTTAATAATTCAGCAAGGGACTGATTAACAACATTGCGTGTTCTACGGACAATTCCAAAACCTTTGTGTGTGCACAAGTGGTGGTTTATGGACTTGCTATATTCTCCGCAAGACTCTTCGATGGTGATTGTGCACCAGCACAGTCGCAACAGATGGCTGCTGGCCGTCTCTACAAGGCCTGCAGTGGGTCTGCATCTTTGATGGCCCACCAATGCCATTATTTCTTCAAGGACTGCAGTGGGTCTGCACCCCTGGTGGCTCACCTATACCGTAATCTCTACCAAGACTACAGCTGGTCTGCTCTGTGATGACCTACCTACCAATATTCTTCAAAACTTCGACTGACTTTGCTGTGGGTTTGGTCTGTTGTGGCCCATTACCTGTCTGCATGTCAAGAGTCAACACTGTCTTTTTCTTGGAAGGACAACACTACTTCTTCCATACTGCATGGAAATTCACTACTTCCATGTGCCTTCTCCTTTACTGCTCAGACTTTGAGAAAAAAACTGCAATCTTACTACGAAGGATGATCCAGACTGTCTTTATGGACTGTGAGAAAATTTTAGCTTTTGACCAACATTGTATCAATAAGTGCGTGCATTTGATTTCTTTGTTATTGTAATTATGAAAAATAATTTTCAAATCTGCATTGGCCACTACCCAAAACAATTTGTAAAATTTTTTGTGGGGAGCATGGGGGCTATGTAAGTAGGCTGTTTAGGTTTTCTTATTGGTAACTCCACGTAGCGCTCTGTATAAAAATCACTGGCTATGCTGTGTGCAGTCTGTGGCTAGTTTGCATTGTTGTCTGCCGTTGTAGTGTTGGACTGTTGGCTGTTAACAGCGCGTAGCGTTGCGCAGTTGGAGGTGAGCCGCCAGCAGTGGTGGATGTGGGGAGAGAGATGGCGGAGTATTGAAATTTGTAAGATGGGATGTCATGAACTGCTATATACATTATGACTTTTGAACACTATTGAGGTAAATACATTGTTGGTTCTGTATCAAAATCTTTCATTTGCTAACTATGCCTATCAGTAGTTAGTGCCTTCAGTAGTTTGAATCTTTTATTTCGCTGTCAGTAGTGGCGCTCGCTGTATTGCAGTAGTTCGAATAACTAAGATTTTAGTGAGGTAAGTGATTTGTGAAACGTATAGGTTAATTTAGTCAGGGTCATTCTCTTGTAGGGATTACCGAAAGTCAGATTGCGTTGTGCTAAAAAAATATTGTGTGCCAGTTTAAGCACAGTCATGTATAATTGTTCAAAGGCTTTCTGTTGTATAGAGAGTATAGGTTCGAGGTACTTTAGTGTGTTAGTTAACTGGATTGGACGGTCGTAAACAGTAAGCTAAAAATCATTTAGGCGGGTGGTTTGGCCTATAGTTATCGCCTGGGTTTTGGTAGGGTTGACTGAGAAGCCACTGGTTGCACCAAGAAGTGAATCGATTGAGATGAGGCCGGAGGGATCGTAGGGATTTATGGAGGGTAGGATAGGAGGCGGGAATTTTTTTTAAAATAACGACACTCTTCATTAAATATCTATAACTTACAACTGAATAATAAATAAATTATCCTGTTATGTACCGTACCATTTCATCCTTTCAGGGCTCTTAGGAAACTAAATAAAGACAAATGTTGTCGTTTTTAGAGTCAGTGCCGAATTTTACACTCGCTGTTGAAAACACTATACTACAAATCAAAAGAAACGCTGCTACTCGCAGTCATCCGATATCGTACTCGGAAGTGTAGCGAATGTTCAAATGTGTGTGAATTTCTAAGGGACCCAACTGCTTAGGTCATCTGTACCTAGACTTACACACTATTTAAACGAACTTATGTTAAAAACAACACACACACCCATGCCCGAGGGAGGATTCGAACCTCCGTCTCAAACCGCGCGGCCACTCGGCGCGGCGGAAGTGTAGCTTTCTGTCTGCTTGCAGCACTGCTGTCGCAGTATACAACAAAAATGAGCAATAATGCAGTGACTAGACTAATATCTAATAGAGTTAGAAGTTGTTATTTTAACGCCATTAATTTAACCTAACGGGTTCTTATCGGGATATCAGCTGCGTAAACTAGTCGATGCCTAACGGCGTTTCGGCAAGTTGTCAGCTAACGATTGTCTGTTAAAGGTTCGATCCTGAACAAGATAATAAAATAATAAACGATTTGAGTATATTAGAGCAACATTTGTATTTTGGATGCTGCAAGATGATGACATAGAAGAACAGGTTTACAGCAGGTGAAGCAAGGACATTAGGGTATGCGGAATCGCAGACGAACTGAGCTCCGACCACACCCAGACATGGACTTGGCGCTTTCCTTCAAAAAGGCCACGTGATATTTTCCAACAGAGGTAGGACCTTGACCTTGATGTCTACAGCAAGGTGTCTTTATTTCTCTTTATTCATCTTATAGATCCTCGGCCTGGGCAAGACGTGGTCTCTTACATCGTAACAAGCCTTTCCGATGAACACTGGTATGTTCTGCTAGCTGAGTGCCGCTCCTATTGAGTTGGTGGGGCGTGCTGGCGGGCAGCGACCGCTACCGGTACGTGCGGCGCACCACGTACCGCGGTTTTTGCACTGCCTCCCCCCCCTCCCCGCACCTTCCCCTCCCCTCCCTCTCCCATCCTCTCCCCCCCTCTACAACAAACCCCTCCCCTCTGCTGCACGGCCAACGCCTCTGCGAGCGCAGCTAATTGCCAGCAGCTGGGCAGGTGACCTCGGCCCGACGTCCGCTTCCTATACAACTCCCGACACTTCTGCTGATCGCGTGGAGGTGAACTCGTGTCCCGGTGCGTGTGCGACATGATGCGGTAGTAACTTTGACTCGGGACACTAGCGTCTTAAAAAAGTCTGTAGTGTACTCTCATCTTCTTGAAAGTAGATGTCGAACTCGCAAATTCGCATAAATACAATGAAAGATGTAACTAGGTCTATCAAGGAAATCACAGCAAAAAGAAAAAGAGAGCCAGCTATTCCCATGGGCACACGCTGCTCAGAAGAACATAGTACTTTGGAATCTACATAGACAAGCACATGAATAGGTGTGCACATCTGTTGTTGAGTTTTTAATTTTTATTTTGGGGAGAGGGGTGGAATCGTCATTCTTCTGATTTATTTGATGCGGCCCGCTATAAATTACTCATTTGTCCCAACTGCTTCATCTCAGAGTGGTATTTACACCCTACATCCTCAATATTTGTAGGATATATGCCAAAGTATGTACCGTTATTCATTTGATGTTGTGTACTATACTTTTTATTATATAGCTATGGAAAGAGAAGTAGGATGTAAATTTATACGGTTGTAAAATGGATGTGGCCCTCTGTAAGAAGTTGCCAAAAGTGTTATACACTCGTGTACGATAAGTGAAAAGTTCAGAAGTGTAGCTGTGTGTGACATGAGAGAATTTTGAGTTGTCGGTAAAACAAACTCTGTGTTTTTACAAGACGTGGAATGTCAGCAGTGCAACACACGAGCATCTGCATTATAATAAGGTATGTCATTTGAGAATAACTAGCGGTGACATTACACACGAATATTTTTATGGAAGTAAATTATTTTATTAATAACGAATCTGCAGCAGTCCCATTGTTTTGGTCTGAGAACGAGAAACAAGAAAAAATATTGGGAAAAGGCGAGAGATGTTTGTAGTAGTGCACCTTCACTAAAAATTCGAAACCATTCTAGGGTCCACTTGTGGCGGGTGTTCGTTTTCCATTTGACTGCCCTTCATTGTATGCCAGCCAGAGTTCAGCGCCTGCCAGAGAGAAGTTCGCTCTAATATTAGTCAGTTTGTGTCATATTGCATTCGAGTATAGGCTGAGGAAAAATTACTGCTGTATTCCTCCTTTTTTTTCTCGTGAACCCTACATGACATTTAAGATGGAGACAGCAGAATTGTTGCACGGTGTACCTCGAATACGGGTTCTCTAAATGTAGCGAACACGATTTCTTTTTTACAGAAGTCTCCATTTGAGTTCCCTTCACATGTGCAACATCCATTTCAGTTCCCTGAGTACTACACATTCGCATACACTAACTGGTCCTCTAGGACACGTCTAAACAGGCGCATCATATCGATATGGCCAATTGCAAGAGTCCAAGGTGTTGCCCTTATAGCTAAGGAACGTCTCTATGTCTGGATTTTTATCTCAAGGAAGCACCACAGATTATCCCATTCTAACTACTGCATGGCTTAACGGCTAATGAATATGACGGTTTTTATCTGTCTGAATGATTGTTTGCCTGTGTGATAGTTGTCTGCAATCTGTTATAGCTCAAATTGTCTGTTGAGTGTAGAGGTAGGTCTTTTAAGTGACGCATCAAGATAATGTGTACCTAATGAATGAGATAAAAGATATGTACACAGGGCAATATTTTGTAAGAAAATTTTGCATTAAACCAGAGCTTGTTAAATGTATTATCGATTGTGTAGCAGCGTTGCTGCTTAACAGCGATCGCTGTTAGAGTAACTTTAGATATAGAGAAGTATGTAGGACTCTCAAGTTAAAGACGTGTTAGTGTATTTTTAGATAGAGAGATGTATGGAGGACTCTCAAGTGTAAAGTGTTCTATCTCATGGCTGCTGGATATATACTTACTCGCTACAGGCAGTAATTATTTTTAAGAACTTTCAGCATTGCAGCATTGTTCTGAAGAAGGCGTGGTTATCCACGTTGAAACCTGGGTAAACACCGGGAATTTTCGCAATCGAGGCGGATTATTCATAATTTATTTAGTAATTATTTTTATTTGCAAGATACCATATTGGAAAAAATTAAGGTAGAGAAAGTTGTTTTGTTATCAATGCAATACGCCTATTCATAAGTGATGATTGAGACAGTGTCCAGCACTCACAGCCAATGAGTTTGTAAAGCTAATTGTTAATGTATAATCAGTTTATTGTAGTGGTATCCTGAAAAACTGAGTCAGCATCCCTCTATTTTTGTATCCCGCCTGGTAGGTGGTGCGTGGGTCTGCTCCTGTAAACTGAAAGTTAGGCCGGATATAAGAAGCTAGGAGGTGCAGGTGCGGTAGAACTCTCGGTACTGGAATGTGAATTTAAATCACATTTACTATAGGAAGAATTAGGATTACTTTCGGCTTACGTAACTTTGGCTGAGATGAGCAAGTAGGTGCGAAGCCGTACATCAAGTTACAAAGGCAAAATCTGTAGTGGCTCGCCCACTACGATATAGGCACATTGTTGCTTGGTCGTCTACTCGGAATCAAATGGGCTGAATCTGGACAACACCGACTCAACGGAAGGCCTCGGTGCTTGCTCGTGACGTCACGTCAGCTAGGCACGGCGAACGCCAGTTCTGTTGCAGGCATACTCATAATGGTGGTGTCTCCCTCCCTGACACAGTAAAATGTGAAACTATTGGCGGTAGTTGATGAACATACATTGTTCTGAGATATTTCTGCAATCAATTAATTGTGCAATTCATTACACTTCTCAACAAATAGTGTACTCCTGAACTTAAATTTCCACCTGTTTTAAGGCCTGACATACAAAAACAACTTCATGGTCCAGGAGCAACAGAATTCGTGCTTCTTTACCTTATTTGTAAATCTGAGGAAGTTACGTTTGTACTGGGTTGCTTTTACAAGAAACTGTGAGCATATTGGTGCTCTTCATTAGGTATCTTGATTGACTATGGAGTGAGGAGCACTGAATGTTAATGAAATATCTTGCGATGTACACGTTGGGGGAGGGGGTGGGAAACAGAAGAACAGGCAAAAGAGAGATACTTGTTTTATCAATTACAATTTTTTATCTTATAAAGTTTCTCGTTTCAGTTGCAAGGGGGGAATATTTATCTTTTCTAATGTGCATGTTTAAAAAAGTTTAAGCTCAGCAGTATTTTCGATGTATGAAGCTATTTTGTTTCCTGTTTAGAATTCCTTTCGTTGAAAACGACTGTAATCTAATGACTGGCAACAGTTGGACATTTACACATGTAAATTAGTTCACATTTCCAGTGACGATGTCAAACGAAAATAAAAAAATAAATAAATAAAAGAAACGATTTCATTTTAAGGGGGTTGGGATAAGTTTCGATAACAAAATGGATCAAGTAAATACAGTTACTTGAATGTAAAATTTCCGAAGCTTGCAATGGGGCAAAGCGTCTTCTCATATTGATCTACGTTTGTTTCGACAGGATTCAGTAATACAGAGATATGATCTTCATTTGTAACTTTACGATAGTAAGAAAATCTTTCATCTAAATAAAACTGCAGAATCCAAAACAATACCGAACATGTTGTCCAAAAATAAGAGATTTATAGTGATAAGCACGCCCAAGCGTTTCTGCCTGCAACAGACCTGGCGTTCGCCGTGCCTAGCTGAAGTGACGTCACCAACAAGCGCTGAGGCCTTCCTTTGAGTCGGTGTTGGTCTGGAGCGGCGCTCGTAGAGCTGCACAGCGCCGGCTAGAGGGCGCTATCGTCGGTGTCGGTGTCGTAATGCCAACCTAAGAACTTGCACCTACTCTGTGACATCGTAGCTATTGATACCACATCTATAACGAGTGAGATGTTGAGCCCAGAAAGAGGAAGAGGTGTTAGTAATGTATGTTAATTGTGAACATTATTAATTTTCATAGAGTCAAAACAAAAGTTTTAAAGAATGAGATTTTCACTCTGCAGCGGAGTGTGTGCTGATATGAAACTTCCTGGCAGATTAAAACTGTGTGCCCGACCGAGACTCGAACTCGAGACCTTTGCATCTACCAAGTACTCTGCATCTATTTGAGCTAAGTCTTTGTCTGCCACTACAAATTTCCTTTACTAACACATTTACGATTCCTTTGTGCCTCAGGGAGTCATACCTCCTTTTAGTCAGGTTCTACCATAATTTTTTTTTCTTCGTGAGTTCGGTTCACTATCTCCTTATTGTTTATGCGACCTAGCCATCTGTCCTCAGTATTCATCTGTAGCATCACATTGCAAAAGCGTCTCGTCCCTTATTGCTGCTGTTCTTCTTCGTTTTACTATTAGTTTCGTCTTTTATAGCCATTATCCAGTTTTTATCCGTGTAAAAAGGCACCCTACATTTTATTGTCTCCATTTTTCTCTTTACACACACACACACACACACACACACACACACACACACACACACACACACACACATGTCAACTAACGTCTGGGAAACCTCTGGAGAACGTATAGAACGTATAGAGGATATATACAGGGTGTTACAAAAAGGTACGGCCAAACTTTCAGGAAACATTCCTCACACACAAATAAAGAAAAGATGTTACGTGGACATGTGTCCGGAAACGTTTAATTTCCATGTTAGAGCTTATTTTAGTTTCGTCAGTATGTACTGTACTTCCTTGATTCATCGCCAGTTGGCCCAATTGAAGGAAGGTAATGTTGACTTCCGCTCTTGTCTTGACATGCGACTGATTGCTCTACGGTACTAGCATCAAGCACATCAGTACGTAGCATCAACAGATTAATGTTCATCACAAACGTGATTTTGCAGTCAGTGCAATGTTTACAAATGTGGAGTTGTCAGATGCCCATTTGATGTATGGAATAGCACGGGGCAATAGAGGTGGCGCGGTACGTTTGTATCGAGACAGATTTCCAGAACGAAGGTGTCCCGACAGGAAGACGTTCGAAGCAATTGATCGGCGTCTTAGGGAGCACGGGACATTCCAGCCTATGACTCGCGACTGGGGAATACCTAGAACGACGAGGACACCTGGAATGGACAATTCTTCGTGGAGTTGACGATAACCCTTATGTCAGCGTCATAGAAGTTGCTGCTGTACAAGGGAACGTTGACCACGTCACTGTATGGAGAGTGCTACGGGAGAACCAGTTGTTTCCGTACCATGTACAGTGTGTGCAGGCACTATCAGCAGCTGATTGGCCTCCACGGGTACACACTTCCACGAATGTTTCATCCAACAATGTGTCAATCCTCATTTCAGTGCAAATGTTCTCTTTACGGATGAGGCTTCATTCCAACGTGATCAAATTGTAAATTTTCACAATCAACATGTGTGGGCTGACGAGAATCCGCACGCAATTGTGCAATCACGTCATCATCTCAGATTTTCTGTGAACTTTTGGGCAGGCATTGTTGGTGATGTCTTGATTGGGCCCCATGTTCTTCCACCTACGCTCAATGGAGCACGTTATCATGATTTCATACTGGATACTCTACCTGTGCTGCTAGAACTTGTGCCTTTACAAGTACGACACAGCATGTGGTTCATGCACGATGGAGCTCCTGCACATTTTAGTCGAAGTGTTCGTACGCTTCTCAACAACAGATTCGGTGACCGATGGATTCGTAGGGGCGGACCAATTCCATGGCCTCCACGCTCTCCTGACCTCAACTCTCTTGACTTTCATTTATGGGGGCATTTGAAAGCTCTTGTCTACGTAACCCCTGGTACCAAATGTAGAAACTCTTCGTGCTCGTATTGTGGACGGCTGTGATACAATACGCCATTCTCCAGGGCTGAATCAGCGCATGCATGCGACGGAGGGTGGATGCATGTATCCTCGCTAACGGAGGACATTTTGAACATTTCTTGTAACAAAGTGTTTGAAGTCACGTTGGTACGTTCTGTTGCTGTGTGTTTCCAATCCATGATTAATGTGTTTTGAAGAGAAGTAATAAAATGAGCTCTAACATGGAAAGTAAGCGTTTCCGGACACATGTCCACATAACATGTTTTCTTTCTTTGTGTATGAGGAATGTTTCCTGAAAGTTTGGCAGTACCTATTTGTAACACCCTGTATATATAGTCATCCGCAACATATCTGTGAAGTCTTCCCTACAAAGGTCCCAAGGCACGTACGCTCGACAGTGTACTCACACCAGTCCCATACGCGAGTCGCCTCTGGGCCGCGCGCACATGTTTACCGCTGCTGGCGCTATGCCTTTCAACCTGCGTTCCAGCAAAGACCTAATTGCCAATCGACTTACCATCGTAGGTGCAGATAAAAGGTCAGTGTTATACTGACGTCACAGGTCCATACCCTCGAGGTCGGGCAGTCATCCACCGCAGCCAACAGTCACAAGTCAGCTGCTCCTCAGCAGACCAAAGTTTCTCTCCAAACTGTTGTCAAAGTCAGGGTCATTTCGCCTCAGCACAAAGGCGTTACTGTTTCTGAACTGCTTGCTTGCTTTCTACAGCCATCTCCAGACTATGGGATTACAAGAACATATGTAATTACACGTAGTTTGCCAGAATATCATACCATTTTCACGATACTACTTTATATCAAGTACAGAGCAATACCGATTGCTAAGCCTATCGCTTGCGGACTATAATTTTGGAGATATAGATCGGAAATTATTTCTCTAGAAATTCGAGGGTTGGGTTGGGTTGTTTGGGGGAAGAGACCGAACAGCGAGGTCATCGGTCTCATCGGATTAGGGAAGGATGGGGAAGGAAGTCGGCCGAGCCCGATCAGAGGGATCTTCCCGGCATTTGCCGGGAGTGATTAAGGAAAATCACGGAAAACCTACATCAGGATGGGCGGACGCAGGATTGAACCGTCGTCCTCCCAAATCCGAGTCCAGTGTGCTACCCACTGCGCCACCTCGCTCGGTCTAGAAACTCGAAACTTTAGCGAGGTGCAGCATGTTATAAACCACTGAGGAACTAGAAACTGATCTCGTCTGCGAAGACCTTTACGTGAAACCTCGAAATAAATAGGGAAAACTAGTATTTCCATTAGCGAATACTGGTATCGGTGATATAACAGATTCCAAATCATCCTTATAATTGACAAAGTCAACGAAGGTGTTTCTCATTTCTATAGAACCTGCAAACATGTCTTCCACCTGTGTTTCACCTGCTAGATGTGCACACCACAAGTGATGTTCTCTCAACTAAATAAAGATGGGAAATGTGCAGAAGCAGTCAACCTGACAATTTACATGGGAGGGAATAATGGTCCAGCACAAAGAAACGTCCATATTGAATCTTCTCAAAATTCCAATCGATCACGAAGACTGTCCAACACATACTACGCACTACTTTGCTGCTTTGCCGTCTAGAGGACGACACAGTTAGGTCAGCTACATTCCTGCACCCCAGCAGGCCTCTCCATTGGGACAGCTCCTGCTGTTAGCCGGAAATGCGTATCATTCCCGCCACAAGCCAACACCACTGCGCGCCACTTACCCCCAGACACAATTGTCCTAGGAAAGTCGCCACATACATATTTGATCTCTATACTTACAATTAAATATTACAATCGTGGTCTCATTCGGAAGACATTTGACAATGAGCCAAGTATCGGAAATACACCCTGATGACGGCTGTGGGCCTGGAAATAGAATATTTCTGTACCATTTGGATGACTTGACATACTTTTCCCTTTGTTATCACACTATTCCACGTCAGATCCATACCTTCCTTACAACTGGACATGGTCATTTCCTTAGCAGATGTCGGAACACACACACATAGTTTATAAGCCTGATGCTCATGGCGAACCTATCACGCACCCTTACTACTAAATATAATACTTCACCAGTAACTGATTGCCGGTGATACGAAATTATCCTGACCGAAAATAAGATGGATGGACATGTCTCATACGTTTTTCCTACGAGTGGTACCACTGTGTCTTAAAAAGAGGTCCCTAATCGTCTTAAAAACTGCCAGATGTTAAAAAAACACGATCGCAACGACCACACCACTATCACAATCGCTTCTGTTTCCACAGGTGCACACACGTAGCCATGTTAAAAGCTATACTAGCTTTATAAATCGAGGTATGGCATTACCTCCGAATGAGGTGATCTTTCCAGACAAATAATGCGACACTGAATATAGAGGCGATCGCCGGAGTGTATATTATCAGACCAACTGTACGGTTACAAGTCGTTGACGGTGTAAGCTTGTGGTATAATCATCGAATTTAGAAAGTGCTTCGGCTAAGAAACGTATAAACCTGATATTTGCAACTACCTCACGCCTTCGCTAGATATTTCTCCAGTATTTGTAATGTATTCTACCTCAAAGTAACGTCAGAGGTTCAATGATTATTCCATTGGGTTATAGGCGATGGCTGATTGAGAAGGATCACATACAGTAGATGCTCTGCTGATTGAGGTCGTATGAAATGTACTCAGGCTTTTCAGATCTCTAATGTTACGCTCTCCAGTAGAAATGCTGTCTGTGATTTGGAACCAAGTCTTTCCATTCAACCACACATCTGCATTGGACCCTATGGAGAAGTCTTTTAATAATTACAGCCACTAGTGAATCGTACTTCTCGCACTCTCATGTCTCGAAACGAGTCACCTTTTTCGAACGTATCTGCTACAGTAAAATTCCAACATAGTTTTAGGTAGTCCCTATGCATCTTGCAACTGCCCCTCAAACACTGTATTACCATCCCTGAAGCTTTGCGCCATGTGATCATTCCAATTTAACCCGGAATTGAGTAGAAGTCGGGGAAAGCTATATCTACCACCTTCTGCAACCCGTGCAGAAACAGACTAATCTGAGTTAGTGGAAATGAGAACATGTTCTCATATATCTGCCAACTGTTCACGATGTGTAAGGACAGCGACAAATGAAGCCCACTCCTTCAACACGAGGCAGAATACAAGACAGTACAGGAATTGGGAGAATGACGAGGATTTTGCTATTAGATTGTGATGCTTCTCCTAACTACAACAGGTGTTGCAGTCTGATGCAGATTCGCTTCCCTCAGGACCTATTCACGCCTATCACCGCAACATTCATTCATTGTTTCTGTACCATCCATCACAGCACTTGTGGCGATCCTATTAAATATACAGGTACTGATCCACTGCACACACCAGTTTAAAGTTTCATCACCTGGACTGTAGGAGGATGACTGTATCCCAGAGACTATTCTCTGTGACCCTTTGTCGTTGTTTGAAACATTGTTCTTTTTTTTTTGCTGTAACATGCTTTGTACATTGCCATACATTTTGTTTTTCGGCCACGACTTTGAGGTCTGTTTCAGGTTCTAAACTGACATTAACACACTGTGACCCATTACCTCTCACAGAAAACTAGATCCATCACAATGTAAATCAAGTTGTTGCTGCTGCTACCATAATACACAAACACTGATGATTTTAAATAAAAGACAGTCACAACATAAGGAAACTGGAAGAGTTTTGCGGTGTTCTGAAGCGTTTCCAAACTGCTGTCCAAAGGTGACTGACGACATCTACAGCCAGCCGGTGTGGCCGAGCGGATCTAGGCGCTTCAGTCTGGAACCGCGCGACCGCTACGGTCGCAGGTTCGAGTTCTGCCTCGGGCATGGATGTGTCTGTTATCCTTATGTTAGTTAGGTTTAAGTAGTTTTAAGTCTAGGGGACTGATGAGCTCAGATGTTAAGTCCCATAGTGCTCAGAGACATTTGAACCATTTTGAACCTCTACATTTGAAATCGTCTGTCACAGCGAGTGTTTAGCTGATGACTCTGTGTTTCATTTCGATAGATTCCTCATATTGCACTCATGTATGTGGTCGCTGTTTCGGTGCTTGCCGCCCCCCACCAAGACTCTTTCTCCATCTCAAACAAGCGATGCCAGTCGATCATTACCTGGCAATCAACAGCATACCAGTGGACGGATGCGATGGAAAAGACACCGTCGATGTACTGTAATAATAACCATAACAGCTGACAGCTGTGAACAATTTTAGAAATTTTACAGTAATTTCAACATCGACGAATGATGCGACAGCATGCTTCCCAATTACAGTATCATCGCTAAACCACCCCTTCTCTACTTCGCGAGTACCATTGCGAATGTAAATAGATCTACATCTACATCTACATTCATATTCCGCAAGCCACCCAACGGTGTGTGGTGGAGGGCACTTTACGTGCCACTGTCATTACCTCACTTTTCTGTTCCAGCCGCGTATGGTTTGCGGGAAGAACGACTGCCGGAAAGTCTCCGTGCGCGCTCGAATCTCTCTAATTTTACATTCGTGATCTCCTCGGGAGGTATAAGTAGGGGGAAGCAATATATTCGATACCTCATCCAGAAACGCACCCTCTCGAAACCTGACGAGCAAGCTACATCGCGATGCAGAGCGCCTCTCTTGCAGAGTCTGCCACTTGAGTTTGCTAAACATCTCCGTAACGCTATCACGGTTACCAAATAACCCTGTGACGAAATGCGCCGCTCTTCTTTGGATCTTCTCTGTCTCCTCCGTCAACCCGATCTGGTACGGATCCCACACTGATGAGCAATACTCAAGTATAGGTCGAACGAGTGTTTTGTAAGCCACCTCCTTTGTTGATGGACTACATTTTCTAAGGACTCTCCCAATGAATCTCAACCTGATACCCGCCTTACCAACAATTAATTTTATATGATCATTCCATTTCAAATCGTTCCGCACGCATACTCCCAGATATTTAACAGAAGTAACTGCTACCAGTGTTTGTTCCGCTATCATATAATCATACAATAAAGGATCCTTCTTTCTATGTATTCGCAATACATTACATTTGTCTATGTTAAGGGTCAGTTGCCACTCCCTACACCAAGTGCCTGTCCGCTGCAGATCTTCCTGCATTTCGCTACAATTTTCTAATGCTGCAACTTCTCTGTATACTACAGCATCATCCGCGAAAAGCCGCATGGAACTTCCGACACTATCTACTAGGTCATTTATATATATTGTGAAAAGCAATGGTCCCATAACACTCCCCTGTGGCACGCCAGAGGTTACTTTAACGTCTGTAGACGTCTCTCCATTGATAACAACATTCTGTGTTCTGTTTGCTAAAAACTCTTCAATCCAGCCACACAGCTGGTCTGATATTCCGTAGGCTCTTACTTTGTTTATCAGGCGACAGTGCGGAACTGTATAGAACGCCTTCCGGAAGTCTACGAAAATAGCATCTACCTGGGAGCCTGTATCTAATAATTTCTGGGTCTCATGAACAAATAAAGCGAGTTGGGTCTCGCACGATCGCTGTTTCCGGAATCCATGTTGATTCCTACAGAGTAAAAATGGTTCAAATGGCTCTGAGCACTATGGGACTCAACTGCTGTGGTCATCAGTCCCCTAGAACTTAGAACTACTTAAACCTAACTAACCTAAAGACATCACACACATCCATGCCCGAGGCAGGATTCGAACCAGCGACCGTAGCAGTCGCACGGTTCCGGACTGCGCGCCTAGAACCGCGAGACCACCGCGGCCGGCTCCTACAGAGTAGATTCTGGGTTTCCAAAAACGACATGATACTCGAGCAAAAAACATGTTATAAAATTCTACAACAGATCGACGTCAGAGATATAGGTCTATAGTTTTACGCATCTACTCGACGACCCTTTTTGAAGACTGGGACTACCTGTGCTCTTTTCCAATCATTTGGAACCATTTGTTCCTCTAGAGACTTGCGGTACACGGCTGTTAGAAGGGGGGCAAGTTCTTTCGTGTACTCTGTGTAGAATCGAATTGGTATTCCGTCAGGTCCAGTGGACTTTCCTCTGTTGAGTGATTTCAGTTGCTTTTCTATTCCTTGGACACTTATTTCGATGTCAGCCATTTTTTCATTTGTGCTAGGATTTAGAGAAGGAACTGCAGTGCGGTCTTCCTCTGTGAAACAGCTTTGGAAAAAGGTGTTTAGTATTTCAGGTTTACGCGTGTCATCCTCTGTTTCAAAGCCATCATCATCCCGGAGCGTCTGGATATGCTGTTTCGAGCCACTTACTGATTTAACGTAAGACCAGAACTTCCTAGGATTTTCTGTCAAGACTGTGCAGTATGTCCATTAATTGTTAACTCTCGAATACATACATTATCAAAGTATACCAGACAGCACTCTATATATTTCTAACACCCCTCTCTACATAATTCTAACACCTCGAGCATAGTGCGTAATTTGCGATCTGTCTCTATGGAGATGAGAGTCACAGGGCATTCTCGCAGTTTTAGGATAAAATTAGACACTAAAAGACCACTCGCAATGTCTTTGCCCACCCTCCAGCAGCTTTACCGATATAATCTGCAGCTGACCAGAAGCAGACCGCTACATTCCGCGTCTCGTGAATGAATGGAGCTTGCCGAGTCCTTGCCTGTCCAAGTGCACGAAATTTCTCCAGACCCGCCCATGTTGAGGAGAGTAGCACCCCTTATCGGTTTATAGTAACAGATTTGAAAGTGCTGTGATGTAATAGCAGACGCTTAAGAAGAACAAGAAACGGGTGATTTTTATGCATGAAGGAGATCCAGACGGATGGAGTTCGAAGCAATTTACATAAATCAATTACGCTATCAGTTTTATTGTTCTAGTGTCTGGGATCACTACAAGGAGGGTATTGGTAAGGGAGAGCATAAACACACGCACTCCTTGGGCTACACAATTCTGAACTTAAAACAGACTATAATGTTAGATCGCTTGAGTTTCTGACCTCTCGCTCATGTGGAATGCAGCTCTGTTAATATTCCAGTATAAGAAATCTATCTCCAGCGCATGGCATACTTCCTCCTTGTAGGTTTCTCTGTGATAAACTACGGTAACAAACTGTAAAATGAGAAACTACTTCCTTAAAACATCGGCTGTGGGTGATACATGCGCAATATAGCTTTCCTGAGATGAGCAGTGTCCACTGTTCACATCCTAGCACGGTTCAGAAATTATACTATGCCCGCACCAGCCCTATATATAATGATCGTTAGTAACGGATAATAGCTCTTACAAGGAAACAGATAAACACAGATGTGAAATTACACTTCATGCCGCCACTAACTCTGCAAACAGCACATCTGTGAAGCAGATGTATACATGGGGATCGCAGTGTCTCACAAACACCTATTGCTAACTAAGAATCATCTTAGTTATGAAACTGAAGTGTCGATTTTATATTCCCCTGATGCGACAGGGGAATGGAGTACATCGCATAAATCTTCGTTCATTTAGAGGAATATGTCGAAATAGGGTGGTCACGTCTCATCACAAGTGAGATGGTAATCCTCTGATGACATAGAGGTTTGCTGTTAACGATCGCAAGTAGACTAAGTCAAATACAGAACACGTGGTTGTATACGAGTCAAACGCAGGCTGTGTCACGCGGCTGATGCATCCTGACAGAACATCGGAAAAAATGGTCAAATAACCCGCAGCAACATCTCCGTCTATAGAACGCATCATCAGTCTGCCATTAAATCGTACCTCGTTACAGCTCCATTTCAATCGATCACCCCGTCCACTCTCTGTTACCCTTTAACACAGATGCAAGTAAGTTTAGAGGTCTCGTAGTTCTCTCTTTTCCTAGAAAGCGTCAAATACAGTAGTCAACTCGCGCGTATCACTGTTACCTCAATAGACATACAGTAGAATGCTGACTAGACGGAAGAAAGTATCTGTTTCCCTGGTTTCTTTCGTTTCCATGTCGACGTTTTCTCGGATTCCTTTTGCTGTCTCATACTTGTTCCCATGCACAAGAACTGGTCTGCGTCAACCAGAAGACAAGCAAGTACTTTCTCAACTTCCCCACATTTCAGCGTATTTTCCCTTAATTTATACGTATTTTCCGTCATTTTTTGCAATTCTATAGATTTTTTTATGTCACTTTCACCCTTGCGATCATGACATAAGTTATCGTTCCGTGTTCTAAAATTTGATTGTAAATGTAGCACTGCTTTTCTGATCGGGAGGCATAGTACAGCGCTGTACTCGATAGCATCCAGTCGCCTCCACCACCATATTCCACATTTGCTGTGCGTTTATTCTGTTTTCTATATGTCTATGTACGTGCGTGTGTCGCGCATGCCTCCTAGGAGCCGCGGTAGACCCGAGTTAGCATTCGAGTGTGGATCCGCCGCGCGTTATATCCGGAGCGAGGTTGGGATGCGAGTCCACAGTATCCTACGCCCGGGATAGGGTTTGAAGGTGGATCCGCCATGCACAACCTACGGAGCGATATTGAGATGCAGAATCACAATATACGACATCCGAGCTTGCGATCGTGTATGGATCTGCGCGCGCACTAAGCGAATAAATGCATTCTTACAATAAAATTGAAAACTCTCTTTCAAAATTCTAGCCTCATTCGGGTTTTATGTGCAAAAACACCTTTTTTTGTTTTTGTCTTTTTTTTACGAGCGCCACTTCCCTGTTTCAAACTTGCGAGAATCGCTTCAAATTGTGTAAGAAGGTAGACAAGTATATGTAATCCATAGTTGTCCTGTTGTTTTGCGAAAGCTTTATCCATTGTCACGATACATTGGTCTTAAGCTGCACACAACATGCACGTACTATCCGGTTTTACACAAATCACACGTTCTAGGGGGTTTAAATTGATACCGACGATAAGAAAATACATTTTTACAGTAATAATGAAAAGCATTTTCAAAAATCTTTCATCACTCGGGTCCACTTTTGCGCATGAAACTGTGTTTTGCAGAAATGCGTTGCATTTTAAACGCTGCATTTGGAGATAACTAAAAGAACTGCCAGCCGCTGTGGCCGAGCGGTTATAGGCGCTTCAGTCGGGAACCGCACTGCTGCTATGGTGGCAGGTTCGAACTCTTCCTCGGGCATGGATGTGTGTGGTGTCCTTAGGTTAGTTAGGTTTAAGAAGTTCTAAGTACAGTGGACTAATGACCTCAGATGTTAAGTCCCATAGTACTTAGAGCCATTTGCATCATTTAAAAGAACTGATTATTACAGTTGATTATTGTGTCATTGTTTAATCGTTAAGGATTCTATTTACTAGGGCCCTAAAATCATCGAAAAATCTTTAGACATGCAAATAATGCATCTACCGAACCAGAACTATGCCCAGTCCTGTACAAAGTGATATACTGTTTCATCGATATACAGTATGATGTACTGTTTTATCGATGACCACGCAGAAAATTAAACTAAGCCGAAAACTGTCAGAAACAAGATCACCTTATATCTAGCCAACAAAAAATATTTTACTGCGTTTTTTTTTCTTTCAAACACTACTATGCTATCTCTTAGGAAATTTATTTTTGGACAAACAAGCTTAAGTTTTCACACTGGACTGAAAAGGTGATAATATTTCGTCGAGGATACATTTTTTCGCACATCCTCCGCTTATTTCGGTCAATCATGCATATACCTCATTCGAATTGGTTGTTGCAACATTTCATGCCAAAATTATTGACCTGTGTTTTTCTGATGGCACTGCCTTATTTTTAACTTTTTATTGTTGCATACTTTAAATAAATAATTAAGACAAGCGATAATAAAAAGAGGTATGCTTCTGAACAGTTTATTTTTTGACGTGTAAAACGTTCATTTTGCAATATAGTAAGCTATTAAGTAAGTTTAACAATGTAATATGGTAATATAAGTTTATCTATGTAGTGTAAACCATTTACATACATTATTATTATAAACTACGCACAGTATTAAATATTTCGTTCGGTATCGTATTTATGTTTGCTGCTATTTTGTTCACGGTACTAAGCATTTATGGATATTTTCCTGATGTTTACGATTAGTCTTATGCATATAGGAATAAAATGTGTGTTCTATAAATCGATTTTTTAAAAGCAATAAAAAATTAGAGAAAGGCAGTATACAAAACAACAAAGCAATAAAAATAATAAAAAATACGAAAAAATAAAAATAAAACAAAGGACCTTCCGCAGGCATGTGACCGTGATATGGTGTTCTGCGGACACGGTAGGTTACACTGTACAGGTAACCGGCAGGTAAACCGTAGGGGAGCCAGACTAACGATGCCCAGCTCAAAGCACCATGGCTCTAAACACAATAAATAAAACAATCCGAATTAGTCGTCGCATGAACCAACAAAAATCAACATCAGCTGTCAAGATATAGCAGTCTAATGTCAACGAACGAGGGAAAATGCTCCTATCATAGCACAAGAAAGGCAAATAAGTCATTGGAAGAGTTAAGGATGTAAAATAAGGGAACTAGCTTTTCGAATTATCTGGCAGCTTCAGAGACATTTAAATCAAAACTTTATCACATATTCGCTGTCTTTTACGAATTAATCCAAACACAGTAAGTTCTCTCAGCTGCAAAGTGTTGGCACACGTGCAGCTTGTAGTTTATACGCTTAAGTCCCTGATGTTGTGCCCAAAATACAGAAGATTCGCCAGCCTTAGTAAATAAACAATATAAACATCATATGGCTGAACAGCAAACGGTCAACAGCCAAAAGAGTTTTTCTGCAGGTATACAATTTGTGGAGGTGGATTTGTTCCTCGGGGGGACGCTAAAATAATTTTTTTTATTTTTGATGGGAGAGGTTGATTTTTTTCCCTAAGAGGACCATTTCTACCCCAATCCCACCCCCTGTTACAAGTGCTTCTATAGCGTGGGATGCATCTACGATAGGAAGTATCTGAGAGTGGGGGCACATCTATGACAGGAAGTACCTCCTAGCGTGGACACATCCATCCTAGATATTAATGAGATGGTGTGTCATGTTGCACTACGTGACAAATTCCATGTTGGATGACATGATGGCATCTGTGGCATCTGTCATGTTATATGACATGATATCATGTATCGTGTTACTTTGGTTGACATGATGTATTTTATTACATGGCAAGTGCATTAATACTAACAACTAAAAAAGAGCTAATATGTCAATATGTTTTGATTTAAATGTCTTTGAAGCTGCCAGATTAGCCAAAAAGCTAGGTCGCTTCATTTACATCCCTATCTCCGTCCAGGGCATATTCATCTTTTTTGTACTATGACAGGAGCATTTCTCATTCTGGTTTCTCTTTTAGGAGTTATCTCCAGCACTTTTTCACCGCAGGCAATCACAGTAAATAAGACATTTATGGGGATAACAAAATCGGAGTTAAAGCAAAGTGGCTTATTAATTAATGGAACCAAGTGCGATACACTTCGATTAAAGGTAACCCGATAAGTATCGGAGCTCGATCACTGTTTTGTTGGTTGCAGAACTCTTTTAGCGCCTTACCTCTGCAAAATCTAACCTTCTCGAATAACATTTCAGATCTCACTCCACTATGGGCAATAGATGAATTATTCATTGCAGAAAGAGGGAAAATTTAGGTAGATAAACTGCTACAGCATGTGCAGAAATACAAAGAGAGGCATAAACAACTACTGATGTTATGGTGATAATAGCTTTTATTTGTGCAGTCTAGTTTTGTCCCATAAAGAGAATAAATCGTGCAAAGGGAACAATCGTCCACGAAATACGTTCGCTAGAAAACTAATGCTGTGGTTGGATAAAATTTTCTTTGTGCTTAAAGGAACTACATGTTCAAAGTAGATCTAAATATGTCAGATACAGATGGACAAGGATAAAATTTTGGACGAATTTTGTTAAAGTGGAGGGGACAAATTAGTAAGAAAACGGGGAGTGGAATTCTCTAAATTAGAACATTCGGTGCTACTCAGTCACTTGGAAGTATCAACAGCCACCAGACGGGAAGCGTAAACATTTCAACATCGTTACATGCTCAACGTCGACCTCTTGAACGAGACTGTGAGCGAACTTCGCAAAAAATCGTTGGAAGAGTGCATACCGAATTGCCTTCGTAACATTCTGTAAGAGGCACTAGGTAGGACGTAACAGAGCCTAGCAGGGGTTTGACTAAGCAGAAAAGACACTGTATCAAATTCGTTAAGCAAATGGTGCAGAACTGAAGACCGCTGACGGTTTGGGAAGAGTAGAACCGATTCGGTCACCTCTCCTTGGAGAAGTAAATACTCCGCGCCAACTAGCCTAGAGCACTCGATCAGCAGGAACGTTGGCGTTCATATCGTTCTCAACCGATTCTCTAGTTATGGTATGGTAACATCTTGTATGTGAGATTGTTCTAGCGTTGGTCTTATATTTGCTACATGCAATGGATAATAAAGTCCAGTATCCAGTACTGAAGGCAGACAGCAGCCGACACTGATGGGTAGTCCAGGGGTCTACCAACACGGCTCTGGTCCAGGAGAGAAGCTGCTCTAAAAGTCCCAGCGTCGCACGAGTCTGGCAGCCTACCGAACTGGCGGACCAGGTTCAGCATTCAGCACGACATCAGGACATCCGACATCCCGGTCCAACTAATGGGACAACGCGGGCCGTCATCTGTGAAGGACTGAGTTCTCCCCGAAACGACGTATTAATCAGATACACACTTGGCGGTCACCAGAGCTTGCCTCTATCGCCAGCGCGCGCCAAACACTTGCGCCAGAGTGTCATTCAGTTCCACTCCGAACCGATACAGTGTCCTCGGGAGCCTTGAGTCCATAGTTGGATTCAGCGGATTCCTCTCAGGATTACGTGGCGACCAGCTGTCTCAGAAGACATGGCAACGACTTGTATTCTGAGTAATGATGGGATAATCTTGATTATTGTTTTATTGCGTCTAATGAAGCCACATAGGTCCTCGGTCTGCTTCATGACACAACAGTAGGCGTTTCCAGCTTGGCAGTAGGTGACACCTACAGTAGCATTCGCAGTTTTAGAGATGCAATACGTAGCTACGGTAGTATAAAACGAATAGGGTACTAGGATTTACCATTCTGCACAAATACGAAGCGTATTAACGTGAAATGAAATGAAAGTGAATAAATAGTTAATAACATCTGTAGCAATAATACACTGTCCATTCACATTAATGTGACAACATGTCAAAAGCCTGCATAGCCTCATTTTACAATGCAGACCTCTGCGAGACTTGCGCTAAGAGAGTCACTGAGGTTCTGGAAGGTTCCGACGGGGATGTGGAGCCATGCTGACTCCAGTGCCATGGCTGGCTGCGCTGGGTTTCTCAGTTAAGCGTCCATGGCCCGAACAGCCCGATCGAGATGTTCCACAGATTATCAACTGGATTTAATTCCGGGGAGTTAATGGTCACGAGAGTACAGCAAACTCATCCTGTTGCTCTTCGAACGACGCACGTACACCGCGAGATGTGTGACACTTTGCATTGTCCTGATGATGGATGCCATCGTGTGGGAAAAAAAAACAATGTGGGGATGGACATGGTCCCCAAGGATAGATGCATAACCGTGTTGACTCACGTTGCCTACCACAATGACGAGACCATCCCAGACCATAACGCCCTGAAGATTGTTGCAAGGTGTTTCCTTTCAGACGCTTCATGCCGCGCACCCGATGCCCACCTGTAGAGTCATCTGGAAAGGCTAACTGTCGCCGCTCAGCGGATGCCCAGTTGCGATAGTGGCGTGTAAATTCCGGCCTTTGTCGCCAATGAATAGCAGTGAGCATGGATGAAAGAACCAGGCACCTGCAAAGACTCATATGCAGCAACATTCGCTGAATGGCCATAGTCCCTTAGTTCATCTGGGCGGTCAGGCACTCAACAGTTGCACGTCTACTCATCCGTACACATCTGATCAACGGTATCCGGGCGCCTATTAGCTGACATTAATATGGGGTGCGCCCACCCTCCGCCTTTAAGACAACTTCAACTCTGCTGGGGTTTCTTTCACTGAGGTGTCTGAGTGTCTGCCTCTGTCATCTATT